>NC_056750.1:94975935-95125275 GCF_019279795.1 Protopterus annectens
AAATGTTTTATACACATACTCAGAAGTTGCATATCCAAATCCCTGGCCTGTCCAACTGGTTTGATAGAAATCTTGTCATTAATACCACTCCCCATTGTGTCTTTCAATCTAATTGTAAATTTCAGCTCTGATATTTGTTTTATTGTTGTCTCCCCCTCTTTCATTAGTATATATTCTTTCAAAGACCATATATTTTAACTTACGTGTAACATCATTCAACATAAATGTGCTTAGCTAACTCATTTTATTATAAAGAATGAACTTAATATCTCCACCCTTCCAGCTTATCCAACCCAGGATAGCAAAGTAGAAGTCCTCATAGCTAAATTCCAATTTAACACCAAGAAATCCCTTTACATTACCTGTATTTACTTACCACCAGGTAATAATATACACACTTTAGAAGCCTTTCTCAGCTGGGTATCTACGACTTACCCCCAAGAAACAATAATCCTAGGCGATTTCAACATAGACTGGAAAAGTATCAATGCTGAAAATCCTACCTCTCATATCAACCCTCCATGGTTTCACCCAAACCATCACCTAAACAACAAGAATTAATAAACCTAATAAAAAAAGAGAGTATCTTAGATTGGATACTCAAAGTTAAACAAACTTACAAAGTAGGAACCCTCCCAGATGATGTCAGTGATCACTCTGACTTATATTACAAGAGAAAAGAAAGATTTTCCTAACCTCCCCATCATTAGAATAATACGCTCTACCAAACATTTTAACATACTTATTTCAAAATGAACTCAAGAGAATGCAACTGGAACCCCTTAAAATCCCTTCCTCTTGAAAATGCAGTAATATACTTTAACTTTCTTATCCATTCTTGACAAACATGCTCCCAAACGTACTATCAGAATGAAGTCCAACATAGCCCCAAGGCTCTTTAATGAAACTAAAAATCTAATTCTACTTAGAAACAAAGTCTGGGCCAAATGGAGATGCCATAGAAATAGCTCTGATCATCTTCATTTCTGCCAGCTTAGAAATACTACTAAAAAAGCAATAACTACTGACAAAAAAAAACACTACTACTGTAAACTTCAACAAACTCATCAAAATAATCCAAAAAAGTTCTGGTCTTGTATCAATAGACTGCTTTCCCCAGGTAACTCAAACTCCCACCCCTCTTGATGCTGATCCAGATACCCCCCCACCTAACTGCAAATACCTTCAACTCTTTCTTCACTGACACTATACAATCTCTAGCTAGACAACTAAACACTGATAACTCCAACCTTCCAATCAACCTAGCACACTCCTCCCATAACTTTTAACTACAACCCATCTCTACCTCTCTCATCTATAGACTTATTCATAAACTGAAGCCTTGTACCCCATCTGCTGACAAGCTTCCTTCTCTTATCTCCAAAAAGCAGCCAAGGTAATCGCATACCCTATATCTATACTTATAAATAGGACAATCCAGGAAGGAACCATCCCAGACATCTGGAAAGTCTCCCACATTATCCCTTTACATAAAGGTGGGAACTCTATTGATTACTCTAACTACAGACCAATTGCTCTCCTATCACCCTTAACAGAAATTATGGAGAAATGCATTCACCAACAACTTTTACAGCATCTCTCTCTCCACAACATAATAGCAAGCTGTCAGCATGGCTTTAGGCCTTATCATAGTACTACCACCGCCCTCCTATCCTTTACAGACACTATCAATAGAAACTGCAAAAACAACCTTCTCTCTTCTGCTCTCTTCATCGACCTCTCTAAAGCTTTCGACATGGTTAACCATTCCATCCTAATTAACATTCTTGAATCTCTCTCCTTTGATAACCTAGCCATTAATTGGTTCAGATCTTACCTCAGCAATACGCAACAGGCAGTTCTCTGGGAAAATCAAATTTCTTCCTTGTTACCTGTCACCATTGGTGTCCCTCAGGGCTCCATTCTTGGACCACCACTTTTCTCTTTATTCATTAATGATCTCCATTAGCAATTCCTCAAGCGACCTGCATTCAATATGCAGATGACTCCACCCTTATTTGCTCAGCTTCCTCTCCAACTGAACTTTCTTACCTTACCCAAAACATCTTCAACACAGTAGAAACGTGGTTTACCAGACCTTACCTCCTATTTAATGCCAAAAAAACTAAACTCCTTCTCTTTACTCCCACTACTAGGTCCTCCCCCTTAGACTTCACAATCTCTTCAAATAATGCCACTCTCATCTCACCTGACTCTACTACCAAACTGTTAGGAATAACCATTGACAATAATCTCTCTCTCTTGATCAACATGTTAACAACACCATTAAAATAGTCAACAGAAAAATAGGATCCTTATATAGAATTAAGTCTTTCTTAACCACATCAGCTAGAGCCAAGATCGCTCATTCCCATCTTATCTCAACTCTTCTGTATGCCTCAACTGTTTTTACTAACCTTAAGAAAACTAACCCTAACAAACTTGCAACTTGCTACAATAATATTGCCAGATTCGCTACTGGAAATCCCTTTAGAACTCACCACTGTTCTAACCTGATGCAACTAGACTGGCTGGAATTTCAAAACCATCTGTTAATCCCCCAACTCACAATTGCCCACAAAATACTGTACCAACCCAATAATACCCCTATACTCTCAAAACTTTTAATCCCATATAATAATATCAACTCCCTTCGCTCTTCTAGTAAACTCATTGCCAGCTTAAAGTCTAACACAGCTGGTGACTCTCTATTTAGTAATACAGCAGGAAGGAGCTGGAATCTGCTACCTAGTGATATAACACTAACTACATCATTGCCACTCTTCAAACAAAAACTCAAAAATTACCTCCAAAGTCACTGGGTATTATCCTTGTAGTAAACCTGACTAAATCAACACCTATACCCTGTTTTTTTCCTCTTCTACCTTCTTCCTAACATTTAATAATTAGTCATGTAACTAAGACTATCACTAAACCAAACTATACTCAATGTATTGCTTAAATCCCTCAAGTCTGATGTAAATTATAGTACTTATCTCTTACTAGAGTGCATCTATTCACCTCTATAAGAAAGATTATGTTCTATGTTAACTTTCTGAACTGTCTTTGATCTCTGAAATGTTACACTGCATCATATGATTTTTAATCCTTTTTTACCATGTAATGATATATTTTTAATTTTATACGTTTTTGTTTTTTTTTGTATTTGTGTGGAGCTTTTCTCCCCGGGCCTCTACTGAAAATGGATATATATCCAGCTAGACTAGCCCGGTCAACAAATGTAAAATAAATAAAATAAAGTATTCCTGTAACATGCTTTCTAAATATCTGAGTGTCAAATCTTCCTTTACTGTCCTTCAACATCTTTAAATCCAAGTATTATAGTTCACTACAAGAACTACACATGGTGAATTTAAAAAAAAATCAGTACTACTATTCATGGATTCATGTAATAGTTGTAATGATGCCTCCTTTCCATCTCAAATGAAAAATAAATCGACAAGTCTGTGGTGAACACAAGTCGGCTACGTGGTCTCATGTACTGGTAGTTCCTTGGGGGGGCAAGCCCACCCCGGAACTCCCCCACCCCTTCACACAAATACATGCATAAATGCACACAAACATACACTCTTATAAAACTAATGAAACTATGCAGCTTTCCTAACACAATAAGAAAAAATACTGGACAGCAAAAAAGAACACTTGGAATAGGTATTCTTTTCTTTTTACAGTGGCAAGGTGCATTGTTAACTCACTGACAGAAAAAAGAATATGTACTAAACAGTAAGATGCAGTAAGCAGAATATTTGTTGATTAAGTGCAATACATGCTTGACTTGTCTGCTTACATCATTTCAGATCTACAGTTACTTTTAAAAATAATGAAATAAAGGGTAGTGATTAAATATAAGAAGCTTAAGTTCAAAATGTCACAAACCATTTTATTTTTCTCTGAAACCAAATATACAAACTATAAAATAGACATAAGAACTCACCTATTCTAGGCCTATTTTTTCGTAAACGAAAACAATCAAGACAGACACAGAAGCCGCACTTTCGGCACACCCAATGGATGTTGAAAAGTGTTGTTTCACACACATCGCAGAGCTCCCTTACACCACGTACAGCTCGCTTCCATGCCATTTTTTCTATATTTGAAAGAAAAAGTAAATTAGACACTTGGTCCAGTTACAAAAAGAAGCAATATTTTCTAAACTAAAACTTAATTGTTCACACAGTGATTTTTTTTATTACATTCTAATTCTTTTGTGTTATGTTCTCTTGGAACCTGCCCAAATGATTTTTCTTCAAGCTGCTTTATATCCTTTTCCCATGATGCTGCAACTTGCTCTAAAAACTGAAAAAGAAATACTCCTGGTACACACTGAACACTCCTGCTTTACACATTACTGATCTGTTCCCACCAAAATTATTGGCATTTTTTTTTTTTTTTAAACTATAGTAATTCTCCATACAATTTACAATCTGTTAAACCTGCCAATGCAACATAAAGGCATTAAATATAAAACACAATTATAATGAAGACGACTCCATCTAAAATAAGACATAGAACATGCAAAATAAAAGAAAAAGCGTATCACACAAATTAAGTTACACACACATTACATGAAAATTTGCAGTGAGCGAAATATTTACTTAATTTAAAAGTAAACTTGCAATTCCCTCAAAAGTTTTAATCTGGGCCTAAGTTTAACACACTGACTATGAAACAGATTACAAGACTTCACTTAGTAGCTTGAGCCCTGGAACGGCTAGGAAGCAGGGGTAGGGGAAACAGGAAGTGGGAAGGAGAAGACAATGTCAACTTAAACATCCCATGGAGAGGAACGGAGGTGGTATGGCTTCCTGCACTGCTTCCTGCAATGCTTATCCTGACAGGAGTCTCAAGGAATTTTAAAATAAAACTGTACGGTCAATGAGGCCATGTGCTGCAGATAAGCCATCAGAAGTGTCTACATGTGTGTGACTGCTATCATGAGATCTCCTACAGCAGCAGAACACATGGATGACACTAGACTGAGTGCTTGACACTTGGAGGAGAGAAGGTAAGCATGAACACTGGACAGCCTGCTCCCTGACAGCCAGCTCTCTCCTCCTTGGGAAATGAATGTGCTTATAAAGCTCTTGCCTCAAGTAAAAAATGAATGGGCCATAGGCCTCTTGCCCTGGTCAGGGAACAATTTAGTTGACTTCTACTCCCACTGGATGGAATGGACAGACTGGGTGGAAGGTCGTCTGATGAGGGTAGTGCAGCGGAATTAAAATAAACAGTGCAAATGAAAAATATACAAGCAAAAATTACGGTCAAGTACTCTCTCATGTTGACAGACTGAATACGAGTCTAGTCCAGGACAATCCAGCCTTCAAAAAATTACAGTTGCAACATACTATAAGAGAGACGTTACTGTCATTTTCACTACTGTAGTCCTCACATTTTTGGATATCCAGCCTGCCAGGAGATTGGCTGGACCCTCCTCTGGAGTTGGAAAGCCAGGTCTCAGCAAGGGAACTTCTGTTGTACCTAGGCAAAAAGGTATGAAAAAAATTGTATCTGACTGTCGGGGAGGGTTCCTCTTTACTTCAGCGTCTTATTCACTTCATGGGCAGGGTGGGGTCCTAAATGCTAGCACTTAAAGGAGCACGGAGGATCGCAGTCTTCACATTGTCTAGCAAAGGCATGGTTCTCTGCCAGGCACATATGCTAACAACTGGCCTAACAGCTGTTGCCCTGCATGATGTGCCCAAACCATCACAGCTATATTTCTTAATATGCTTAGAAACTTGGAAAGAAAGTTCACATAAATCCAGCAAGTACTGCCACAGGTCTTAATCACCCCTACTTTAGTCCTCTCCTGATTCGAAGGGTTTGCTGATAAAGTCACATGGAGCAATCACTTTAAAGCTCTGAAGGAAAGAGTAGAAGCAGTATACAACTCCTTACCTCATCTATCAAGGGTTCTATTATCATTGCCATTTGGGATATGCTTCCTGGTAGGAGCCAAGACTGCTCTCTTTCTAAGATCCATAGATACCACATCTGTATCAATTATTGTGCTCTTTTACAGAATAGTTACAGGAATCCCTGCCCGTGTAAAAATAGCAGTTTCTAAAAACAGAGGGGAAAAGACTCTGGCTCCACTGATGTATTAAGAAATGCATCTTCCAGGAAATCTGCCACTGGAAGAACAGCTACTAATCTACGATAAAAAACTCATGAAAGCCCTTTATTTAAGATGGGCTTCACAATACTTCATGGATTCTCATCAGAAAGTTTCCTTCATCGCATGAAGGGCATCTCCACAGGAAAAGTCCACTGATGGTGAGGCTGAGAACAGGGTGCCTTAGACGGTCAAATCTAGGCTCTCTGCCAATGGGAACTTTCTCACATAAGGATTGCATCAGTTAGCAGAGACAGACTTCTCCAGTGGAAGATTCATCCTTCTCTTCCTAAAAAGGGTTCTAGTCACTAATGGGGAATCTAGCTCAGATCTCAACCTAATAAAAGACATAATTTCAGCTGTCTGGACATAGGAATCTGAAGATGAAAGGAAGGATGTACATTGGGCTGAGGCAAGCTGGCCTGCACCAGCTCAAATTTCAGTGCCTTATGCTTCCCAAGACAGGGAACAACATCTAAGGTCTCCACCCAAAAGAACGAGGAGGATTGGGATTACCCAATTAGAAGGGGGATTTCAGAGCTACACAGTTAAGGCTCCTATACATTGCACAAGCAAATACCTATACTTCAACAAAGTGGCAAGTGATGATGAAACAGAGGAAAGCTCTCAAAACAAGGACAGGCTGCGAATCTGGATGCAGACTTAAGAACAGCAATAATCATACATAATATTATATTCATAAAGTAGCAGTAAGTATTCTAAGAATTAAGCCAACAAGGGAATGGATAAAGGAGATTCTGCCAATAAGGATGACTGCAATTAGGGATACAGACAATAGGCAACAGGGGGATGGAATCTATCGGAGAAAACTGGCAAAGGAATCAAGGCACTGGCAAATAAGTAGCAGGGAAAGGTAACAGAATGGGAAGATACCAAAAATTTATTTGGACAGCAGGTTAGAGGATTGCATTCCCTTATCAAGGATTGATATTAGAGTATAGGCAAAGAGAAAGAAATGGGGGGTAAATGAAACACTAGCACTGGTATAGTTTTCTGTGAAATCTAAAACAGAAGCTGTTGTTAAAAAGGGAATAATTAGTAGAGCATATAAAATATGGCATAACAAGTGTAAGACTCAAAGGAGGTTAGAAAGGATTGGGAATAGAAACTGGATATGCAATTCACAAAGAAGCAATATGTGGGGATATAAGTTTGTCTGCTAAATACGCAATGAAAAACCTACAAGATTTAAAATTTTTGCTTGAAAATGTTTACATACAGGTTTTATACCCCAAGCAGACTCTAGAGAATGTTTCCTCAGGTAGACAACAAATGCTGGAGGTGTGGGGAAGAAAGAGGTAAATGGGAACACTTTCTTGGAGTGTAATGAGGTGGCAGTCTAAGTTTACCTGCAGACAACTATCACAGATACTGGGTGAGCAAATTGGCTTTAGGGAAGTGATTTTTCTGAAATAATAATCGGAATTGCCTAGACATAGTAATGCCTTGCTGAGTAATTACAACGGCTGCAAAAAAAAAAAAAAAAAAAAAAAAATTTGCTAGGAAATGGAAATCTAAAGCAAATGAACTACAAGTAGTGAATTCAGAAACAGAGATAAAACTGGAACTGAGATCTTTAGAAAAGGGTAGGAGCAAATTACACAGGAAAAAAGGGGAACTGTGGGAACAATACATACAGTGGAGGAATGAGGTTTAAAAGAAGGCAGGATTTGAATGAGCTATGTAATTAATGCAACTGATATATGTTTGCAACTAAAATTATGTCAAAATGTTCTGTGATGTAAAATTAGACGTCAATATGGTTTGTTTTCATTTATATACATGTATGACTCCTATGTCATAACTGATAATTTAATGTTTCTTGTTAAAAAATGTATTGGGGAGTAAATAACTCAGGACAGAAAGTTAACAGAATGGGAAGAAGCCAACAAGACACCTGGACTGCAGGCTGCAGAATGCATTCCCTGTCAGGGGTTGATGTCAGAGTACACACAAAAAGAAAGGGATAAGAGAACCCAAACTGAAAGACCTGCACTGGTAGAGTTTTTAACTGAATCTAGAACAGAAGCTGATGCTAAAAAAACAGATAATTAGTAAGGCATGTAAAATACTGTACAATAACTGTAGGAATCACTCAGAGGTTAGAAAAGATTGGGAAGAAAGATTGGATAAGCAATTCATAAAGAAACAAAGGGAAGACATATGTATGACTCCCAAATATGCAACAAACTCGAAGATTTAGCATTTTTGCTTGGAAGCAGACTAATTTTTCCTCGGGTAGATGGCGAATGTTGGAGATATGACAGAGAAGAAAGAGTTAACTGGAAACATAAGTTTTAGGAGTGTAGTGAGTTGGAAGACTTAAAAAAAATCCCCTACGAAGTACTCTGTCAGAAATATTGGGTGAGCAAATGGGTGTAACCAGGGAATTGATTTTTTTACCCCAGCAGGAATACAGGTTCTGAACTGCCTAGGTGTACACAGTAAAGGCCTTGTTAAGTTTAATTCTGGTATCTGCCAAAAAAGCAATTGTTAGAAAATGGAAATCAAAGTCTAAACCAACTGTACACGAAGTGCTCAGTATGGTAACACAGACATAAGTCCGGGAGGTGAGATTTTTTAGAAAAGGGTAGTAGCAAATTACAAAAACAAAAATGGAAATTGTGGGAAAAATACATGCAAAATGTACTGAAGGAGGAGTGAAGTTTAGGAGAATGTAGGAACTCATCAATCTATGTAATGGTGAATTGATAAATATTCAAAAGATATGTTTGCAACAGGGAATATGTTATCATAGGAGATTACTAGGCTATCGACCTGGAGGTCATTTTAAGTCTAGCCATTTCAACCCAATATATCATAGAAGTGCAAGTCAATACCCAAGATTGCATTTAGTGATGATTGCCCATGTCGAGGAAGGTTGTGGGCGCTATCCCCACTTTGTTTTCTTTTATACAAATGTATGTTTCCCTGTGTCTTAAATGTTAATTCAATAAGATAACATTAACATTTGATTTCTGCTCGTGGGTAGATAAAGCTTGGTTCTATTAGGTAATTACCTCAAATGTAGATATCCATTTTAAGTAGCTTCATTATTTCAGCAATAACTCTTGGAAATACTGCCTTGGAGAAACCCAAGACCAGCCCGAAAAAGAGAATTTCACATCTTGACCTCCAACATAAGGATGTTGGTAGAGTAAAGGGTCTTCAGCCAGTGCCATTTTCAGGTCTTTCTTTAGCCTGTCAGAAATCATACTCTCTCCAGGGTACCTGAAGCAAGACATGCCCAAACTCGTCTCCAGACTGCAAAAGGGGAGCTAGAGGGAAGGACCTACAAGGAGGCTGGAAAAAGATAGTGAGGAGAAAAATAACCACCAACTCTAAGGAATGCAACAGTTATTTACCGTTATTTTCTGGTTACGTAAAGAAGAGAGAGATTTATGGCTTATTTATAAGTGAGTGCAGACACCACTTAATGCATAAATGTGGGAGTGATGCAGAGAGTAACTCAGTCTATGTAAAATCAACAGGGTTCTTTATACATTAAGGATGAAGTTCACAAGTAACAGTAGCAGAAGTTTGAACTTCTAGGAATGTGGTTTTCTAGGTGAACATCATGATGTCAGCTGAAGGAGCAGGCTCAAAAGGTGAAAGCTTATGGTTTTCCAGCACAAAGCTGGTATCCTAAGGAGGAGCCTTTTTTTTTAGGGGGGGGGGGTGCAGCCTCAGGCACAGAATTTCTTTTATGAACTGCTTCACTACTGGTGGAGACAATATAAGGGTGCCCAAAGACAAAGTACGGATAGCTGAAGCATATGTTTTAATGGAGACATAAGACTGTCCTTTTTTGCAGAGTTCCAAGAGGTAGCCAAGGACATCAGGCAGGCTGGCTTGGACAGGGTGCTGTCATCTGCTAAGGCACCTATGAAATAAAAATGACCAGTTAGAATTATCAGATTTCTTGGTACTATGACTTATGGCTTCATAAGATGTGCAAAAATTCCACTGGAAACAAATGTCTGGAGAGGATGACTGCTAGATCATTCACCCTGTCGGTTTCATTGTGTTTGAGTGAGTGCACTGTAGAGCTCTTAACTTGACTGAGTAGGCCCACCAGCTAGGTATACACATGCCTGGTTCTTCCACGGCCAAACTCAGCAGCAGACAAAACTAGTACTGCCCAAGTTAAAAAGGAGACACTATGACCACTTCTGGCCTGTCCTCCCAGAGCTTCTGTATTATCCTCTGGATAAGGGTTGGGAAAGGAAACAGAAGATATCTGTCCTCCATATTCCCTTCTCTAGGGCTCTTGTGTTACTTCCTGAGCAGCCTGTTTTGACAAGAATCTAGTTGGTCTACTTCCGGCATAACCAATTTGAGTTATTTGAAAGAATAATTCTCTGTTTACCATCTTCGCATTTGGGTACAAACATGTTCTGTTGAGTGCACATGCAATGTTTTTCTCCCACCTTGGGAGGTACTGGGCCCAAAAAGTTTAGATCCATGTATTGAGCAAGCTCCTACATCTGCATATCCAGCATGCACAAGAGGCATTGCAGGGTGCCTCCTTGGTTACCGACAATCATCACTGTGTGCAGTAGCCCTAATATCTTTTAAGTGCAACCAGAGCAGTCAGGACTGCCACACTGACATGTTTAAGTATTCTGGTTTTCCAAGTGCCCTGTACTAACCCCCCCTCCCCAAGAAAGCAGTGCCAAGCCATGTCTGAATAATCTGTTAGGACAGGGTGCTTAGTACTACCCTAGGGGGGACTCCCTAACTGGTCTCAGTGGCTATCAAATATCACTGCAGCTCCTTCCTGAGTCATGGAATAAGGGACATAGGAGTCTGAAGAGAACACTGATGCTGGCACTGATGTTTTAGGTATTACTTCAGTTTTCTTACATAAAGTACGGCTAACAAAATCATTAGTCTGCATGATGCCCATGAAGCCTAAAAGCCTCAGAAACACTGTGGCTGAGATAGTTCCCTGTTTAGACATGTCCTGAAAGTACAGACACAGGAAAACGTGACCTTTTATTGGGCAGTAAGAGTCCCCAACGGGGTACTTAGCTTTTTAGAAGTCTTCGGTAGTAGTAATCTCTGGTTCTGACCGACCGGCACTTGCGAACAGCTTCTGCTTCGGGCACCACGTGGCAAGAAAGACTGAGGAAGATGGCGTCGGCTGATACCTTTATACCCGAATAACTGCAGCTATGACGTCGGGTGAAGTGCAACATCAGCAGAGGACAGACCCAGACTTTGGAATCCGGCCGACCGAAGGGCTGCCTGACGACAGGACAACCCATTTGTAAGGACTGCAGATGCATCCTTGAAGGACATCGTGACCTTTTATTGGGCAGTTTAAGAGTTCCCCAGCAGGGTATTTCACTGAATTCCTCTGGCTTTGGGACTAAAACACACTGAAATGTGCAGTGGTACAGGACCTCTGACTTCAAGAAAAAGACCTGAAGATGGTGCCAGCTGATTACACATTATAATACAAACGTCTTGATGTGAGAGGGCAAGAATTCTGCTGGACTGTGAGGAAATGGCAGACACTCTGGTATTTGGGTCATCCTCAGGAATTTCTGCAAAGCAGAAATTCCCAAAAGCTATTACTGCAACAGTGAAATATGAAGATCAAAAAAGTACTGTTTTGTACCTAACATAAATGTAGATGTCCGATAGATATGCAACTGCAGTCCTTGCATATGGGTTTGTCCTGCCTCAGGCAGCCCTCGGTCGGCCGGACTCCAAAGTCTGGGTCCGACGTCGGCTGATGTCGCCTCCTCCCCGACGTCAGAGCAGCTGGGGTATAAAAGTATCAGCCGACGCCATCTTCCTCAGTGTTTCTTGCCCCAGGTGCCCTCCAAGGAATGTTAAAAATTAGAACTGGATAAAAAAATTCCAGACATACACAATAGCAATAAACAGATACACCATAACAGATATCCCCAGCTAAGTATAAAAGGAGGAAAGTGGACCCAATGCACAGAGGGGAAGGAGGGAGGGAAAACCTGACTGCAGTTGCATATCTATCGGACATCTACATTTATGGTAGGTACAAAACTGTACTAAGTCCTTCAAGAATGCAACTGCAGTCCTTACATATGGGTTGAATACCATAGCCAAGCTGGGGGTGGTAGGCTCTAAGTTAAGGATGGTGTAGCCAAAATGCCCTGCAGGACTGCCGAAGCAAAGCCCGCTCGGGATCTGGAATATAAAGGGAGGTTGTAGTTTTTGGAAAATGTATGCACGGAGCTCCATGTAGCAGCTTCTAGAATGTCCTTTGTAGCCACCCCTCTTAGGAAGGCTGTGGAGGTGGCTGTAGCTCTGGTGGAGTGTGGTCTGACATTGGCTGGCACACCCTTTCCATGGTAGGAATAACACAATCTGATGCAATGTCCAACCCATTTTGAAATTGTTTGTTTGGAAATTGCTTTTCCTTGTACTCCAGGAGCGTAAGCTACAAATAGTTGGTCAGACTTTCTGTTGGCCTTTGTTCTGTCCAAGTAGTAGCGTAGTTGTCTGTGAATGTCCAAAGTGTGCAGCAGCTTTTCCCCTTTATTTTGAGGATTGGGGAAGAAAGTAGGCAGGTGAATTGCTTGATTTAGAGACACCCTGGATATCACTTTTGGCATAAAAGAAGGATTGGTTGTTAAAGAAACCCTGCCCTGATGAAAAATGACGAATGGAGGTACTGCCATGAGGGCATGTATCTCCAAAACTCTTCTTGCTGAGGTTATTGCCAACAGGAAAACTGTTTTCCAGGAAAGAAAATGCAATTCTGCAGATGCGGCTGGCTCAAAGGGAGGAAGAGTTATTTTTTCCAACACGAAATTGAGGTCCCATGCAGGCACTGGTGGTTTTCTGGGAGGTTTGATATTCTTTACCCCTCTTAGAAATTGTCTTGGCAAAGGATGTGAGAACACAGGAGGATCGGTGTTGTATCTTGCTGAAATTGCTGAAGCGTGTATTTTTATGGAAGAATAGGAAAGTCCATTATGCAGCATGTCTGCCAAGTATTCCAATATCTGTGGAATGTTCATTACTGATGCATCCTGTCCCTTGTTGGTATTCCAAATGCTGAATCTCTTCCATTTGGCTGAATAAGCTTTTCTGGTGGAAGGTCTGCGTGCTTCTAATAATATCTGTTGAACTTCCTTGGAGAAAGAGATATGGGGAGAAATCATGGGACCCTCCAAGCTGTCAGCTGCAGAGTTTGCAAGTTCGGATGGACCGTCCTGTAATTGTGCTGAGTCAAGAGTTGAGACCATATAGGCAGGGTCCACGGTTTGGTGCAAGTTATGCTCCTTAGTAGTGGATACCAGTGCTGTCTTGGCCAATCTGGAGCTATTAAGATGCCTATCGGTTGCTTTGCTTTGATCTTCAGTAACACCTTGGTCATCAATGGTAGAGGTGGGAATGCATAGATTGTTAGAGAGTTCTAGCTGAATGAGAGAGCATCTATTTTCCAGGCTTGTGGATGATGTGACCTCGTGCAGAACTTTTTCAGATGATGATTTAGGTGGGAGGCAAAGAGGTCTACGTCCGGCCTCCCCCATGCAGAAGTTATTTGTGCAAAAATGTCTGGATGCAACATCCATTCGTGTGGATCCAGGATGTTTCTGCTTAGACTGTCCGCTAGAACATTGTCCCTGCCCGGAACAAACTGGGATTGGAGCTGTATGCTCAGTTTCAGGGATTTTTCCCAAAGAGTCATTGTTAGTCTGCAAAGGGGGTAAGAATGAGTACCTCCCTGCTTGTTTATGTACCACATAACAGTGGTGTTGTCTGTCTTTATTAGTAGATGACCTTGCTGAAGATATTTTCCTAAGGCCTCGATTGCATGCATTACTGCTAACATCTCTTTTTGATTGATGTGCCCATGTACTTCCTGGGGAGTCCATTGCCCTTGAATACATCTGCCCTCCATGTGCGCCCCCCCATCCATGGTCTGAGGCGTCTGTTGTAATGGTTTGGCTTGTTTGAGGCTTGTTGAAAGGCATACCTTTGTTTAACTGGCTTGCTTGGGTCCACCACAAAAATTCCCTTTGTAGACATGGGATGAGTGGGATAATTGCTTCTAAGTTGCGGCTGTGTTGAGACCATAAACCTTTTAGGTACCATCGTAGTTTTCTCATGTGTAGTCTTGCCAGTGGAATCAGTAGAATGCAAGATGCCATGAAACCCAGGGCCTGCAGGATTTTCCTTGCAGTCATCTGGGTGAGCTTTGCTAGGCTTTTGAAGTAATGTGGTAGTTGTTCTTGCTTCTCTTCTGTGAGGTAAGCCATTTGAGATTCTGTGTCTAGTTTGGCTCCTAAAAAAGTTATTTGTTGGGATGGCAGTAGTCGATTTTTGTAAGTTCACGAAAAAAAGCACTAAAAACTAGTAAAACGATAAAAAAGTGGATCGCAACCAGAACTTCTCGTAACTATTTATTAAGAACAATAGAACAATATATTCCTTCACTTAGCGCTTTAACCCGTTCACATTACGGGTTTCATCAGAGTGAAGAATTTTTAGAGCAGCTACTTTAAATAGATAACACTGTCCAAAACACATCAATTAATTAATTAACTCATTAACAATTAAAATAAGACAGCTGTCTTAAAAAGTTTTTTAAAATTAATACAAAAAAGTGTGTTTACTGAAAAGCTGTACAATGTTAAATAGTGGTTTCTATGTAAGGAATAGTTTCTATATAAAAAAAATTGTATCAAGTACATTAAAGTTATATTCTTAAAATGTGACACACAAGAATTATATCCATAGCATATGTAAAAATACAGTATAAAATCTACATTAAAAAGGCCCTTTGTATATGTATGTATGTGTGTGAAATAAAATAAATGTTAGTGAATGTTTTATCTTCCTTAAATAATTCTATAGAATTAGTATAAAAATGTTAATAAATATTAATAAATAATAATGTCAATATTAATGTTAATAAAAATATTAATAAAAATATTAATAGTAAGTTCAAATTTTTAAATATTCCTGATACAATTAATGTTAGACTAAATGTTATAAGATTTTAATTTTAAATAACAAGCAATAGAAGTGTGTTCGTTAATACCTGGTGGGTTACATGCATTTAACCTCAACTGCCAGAGACACTCCTTTAATTCTAACAGACTGTTAACATCTCCTTCTTTAATACAATTTTGAGGTATTCTGTCAATAACAAAAAATAGAAATTTCTTAAAATCTGTACATGCTGTACTATGCATATAAAGAGAATTAGTGTTTTTTTTGTTTTTAATATCTCTGTTGTGTTCAGTAATTCTTTCCCTAAGCTTCCTAATGGTTTTACCTATATAGTATGCCTGACAAGTTAAACAAGTGGCTAAGTATACTACTAATTTCGTATTACAATTTACATGCCCAGGACATGTAACAGTCCGATTAAAACCTTTAATGGTAGCATAAGGTCCATCGTTTATATATCTACAACATCTACAAAAAACACATTTTCTCATTTGAGAATTTTTGTGTAATGTTTCATTTTCAAAATAATCCTTCAAATTTTTACCTCTACTAAAAACAATTGTAGGATCATTACCTATACTGTTCAAAATCTCTATTTGATTGTTAAACAAATTCTTCCATGTCTCCTTTATACTTTCTGACATTGTTTTAATGTTACTAGTATAAGGTAAAACTAATGCACATGAATTTTTTAGGCCAGTTTTATTGTTTTCTAATTTATTCTGACACATGCCATATTTTAATATAGGCTTAAAGTTAGTGTGTCTTTTTTCTTTTACTTCCCTTTTAATTTGATCAAGTAGTTTATTTGGATAACCTCTATCCACAAACATGTTTGATAGAATATCTATCTGTTGAAAAAACTCACCATCCTCACTAATAATCCTTGAAAGCCTCACCATTTGCCCCTTAACCAAATTGCGCTTTTGGAAATAGGGGTGACAGCTTTTAAAATGATGATAGGAGTTAGAAAATGTCTTTTTATGATAAATGTTCGATTCTATCTTTCCTGTTGTTTTCCTAAGTTTTATATCCAAATATTCACATCCTTCTTTACTAATATTATATGTGAACTTTAAAAATGTGGTAGTACTCTCTAAGTATGTAACAAATTCTTCCATCTCTTCTGGTGTACCTTTCCAAAACAATAAGATGTCGTCCAAAAATCTTAGATACATATCTACTTTTGACCAAAAACTACTAGTGAAAACTTTCTCTTTCTCCCACATGGCCAAAACTAAGTTCGCGTAGACAGGTGCACATCTTGCACCCATTGCTACACCCGAACTTTGTTTATAGTATTCGTCCGCAAACTGAAAAAAGTTGTTTTCAAGAACCATTTCCATAAGTTCCACCAATAATTTCCGTTTTGTTGTACTAAAATTACCAAAATTTTCTAAACTGGCCTCAAACAATTGCAGTCCTTCTTCAAGAGGTATTACGGAAAATAAATTAATGTCAATTGTAACAATAAGGGTGTTTTCTAAGTCTGTCTTGTCGTATTCTTTTAAATTTTCTAAGCAATTCCAAGAATCCTTCAATATGTGTTTAATGTTTTTCACTACATCACAACAATTAACATCAATGTAGCGTGCTATTGCTTCAGTTTTAGATTTTGCTGACACTATAGGTCTGAACGGTGGGTTTGAAATGTTTTTGTGTATTTTAGGTATCCCAAATAAGGATGGGGTGATCGGGTATTCCACTAATAAATAATCATATTCTTCTTTCGTAATACTACCTTCAATGAGCAAGCCATATAATAACCAATCAATCTTTGTATAAGCTTTTAACATATCGTATCTTGAAACTGCTATACAAGTCAGATCATCACTTAACATGTGAATCATTTTATGCTGGTAGTCCAAATTGTTCATAATCACCACCCCACCCCCTTTATCTGGTTTCATAATTCTTAAGTCATTAGACATACTTAATTCTCTAAGACAGTTTCTTTCTGCTACTGTTAAGTTGTCCTCTGTTAGATATGTTTCTTTCCATGCTTTTCTTATTTGTATCTCACATAGCATTTCAAAAAGGTAAATAACAGGATTACTAGGTGGTATGAAAGTACTTGACCTTTTTAATGTAAAATTCCTAGTTTCTGTTATCAGATCAGTGTCAGTCCTACTTTTAAAAAACATTTTCAAATTTAATAATCGAATATAAATTTTTAAGTTTAACAAAACATTTCCAATGTCTACCTTAAAATTAGGAATAGATTTAAAACCTTTTTTAAAAAGTGATACATCGTTTTCACTTAATGGTTTTTCTGTGTAGTTATATACAGAAAATCCACCGTCTGTAATATCACATTTTAAATCGTTGTCGTTCTGTGTTAAAAGAACTTCTTCACTACTATTCAAGTCCCTAAAAAGAAAAAAATCAATTTCACACGTGTTTGTGAATGTTTGAGCAATTTCATTCAATGAGTTTTGTGCTCTTTCTTTAAATTTTTCAACTTCATCGTCATTTGTTTTGTCAACACAACTTTCGGTTTCATTTTCCCTATTATCAGCTTGTAATACCAGTATTTTGTTGTTATTCAGTATTCCTGCCTGAATCTGTTCCTGTAATTTTGCTGAGCGTATCCCCCCTGCCCTCGGTAACGCTCCTTCAAGCGTTCTGATCTCCGAAGGGCAGGCTCTTCTAAAAAATGCTCATCTTCTAAATTGGCCTGTTCATCCTGAACTCCTGTATTTCTTCGAAATTCTGTTCTAAGCATCATGTTGTTGTTGTTGTGCGTCACATTTGTGTTACCGTTATAATATAATAAAGTAGCTGCTCTAAAAATTCTTCACTCTGATGAAACCCGTGATGTGAACGGGTGAAAGCGCCAAGTGAAGGAATATATTGTTCTATTGTTCTTAATAAATAGTTACGAGAAGTTCTGGTTGCGATTTTTGTAAGTTGACTGTGTATCCCAAAGCCTGTAGTAATAATTCAAGTTTTTTGCAAAGGCTTGTTTGCTGTCCGCTTGTATAAGGCAGTTGTCCAGGTAAGGGTATATTTGTATCCCCTGGAGTCTGCAATGTGCAATTACTGATGCCAGGCATTTCGTGAATACTCTGGGCGCAGTAGATAAGCCAAAGGGCAATGCTGAGAATTGACAATGCTCTGACCCTGCAAGAAATATGAGGTATCTTCTGCAACTGTGTCTGATTGGGACATGCAGGTATGCCTCCTTGAGGTCCAGAGTAACCAGCCAAGACCCCTTGCCCAGCATGGGAAGGAGTTGCTGTAGCGTCAGCATTTTGAATTTTGGTACAATGAGAAAAGTGTTTAGAGCGGGCAAGTCCAGTATAGGTCTCCATTGCTTTTCTTTTCTTGGAACAAGGAACAGTCTTGAGTAAAATCCCTGGCCTTGTTCCTGAGGAGGAACCTTTTCTATTGCTTTGATTTGTTTCAGCTTTGAAATTTGTTCAAATGCCTCTGCCCTTTGATTTTGTGGCAGGTTTGGCATGCCTTGTCTTGTTGGTAACGTATGGAAGTGGAACCTGTAGCCTTGGTCTATTATGTCCAGAATCCATTTGTCCTTTGTTAAAATGTGCCAGTTTTTTGAAAATAAGGATAATTTTCCGCCTAAAGGTGCTTCTCTTTGAGCCTTGGTCGGCGGTGTCAAAGGCAAGTCACTGTGATTGTCCCTGTGGGGCAGGGGAAGTCCCTGCGCCACCTCTCTGATTAGTCGGTTGCCATTGGCGTCCCCTGTAGGAGCCTCTGTATTGCCCTCTTCCTCGGACACGCCTGTTTTTTCCCCTTTGAAATTTGTCAGTGTCCGTAAAGGACCAATTCTTAGAAGGCCAATTCCTGCTGAACCTAGGAGGCTGAACCTGGAGGAAATCCTTGACTGTGTGCATCGATTTAGCCTTTTCCTCAATGGATTTCAACACATCCTGAGCATTAGTACCAAATAGCTTGTGCTTTTCCAGAGGTGCATCTAGAAGCTTTGCTTTAACATGATCTGGTAATGCCTGTTCTTTTAACCATGCATGTCTACGTATGACCGCCCCCGTCATAGCTGCCCTACATGAAGCTTCCAATGCATCATATCCACACTGAAGAAAATGGTTGCTAACCTGCTGTGTGTTGTGAACCACATCCTGCAAGGCCTTCCTATCTAAAGGCTCAGGAGAGGCTAACTTTTTCTGAGGCTAACTTTTTCTCCAAATCATCCATCAAGAAATCCTGATACTGAAACATATGAAAAAGGCAACTGAGGGCTCTCAGACAGAGTGGTGGAGGTATAAACCTTTTTGCCCCACCTCTCCAGGGACCTAGCTTCCCTGACTGAGGGCAAGGGATTCTTGGCCGTGGATGTAGTAACCCCTTTGGGCCCCTGAGAAATTGTTTCTAGATCAACAGCTTGGGCCTTAAAGAAATGTTTGTGAGTTTCAGGAACCCTGTAGTATCTGTCCGGCTTGACTGGAGCAGGGGGGAGAGAATCAGGAGAAGCGCTCGAATCTGAGTACACATCATCCAAAACATCTAGCACTGGAGGGATAGCTAAAGGCCTGTGTTGTGGTAGCTTAAGGAAGGTACGAAGCCGTTTCCTGTAATCGGAATATTCCTGGCCTTGCCACTGAAAGTGCTCCCTCATGGAGTGAAGAACTTCCCCAAAAGAAATATCCTCAGGAGGAGAGGCAGAGGGGATAGAATCCTCCGCATCTGAATCCTCGTAGGCCTGGAAGGGCTCTTCCTGGGTATCTGAGTGATCAGAGTCACCAGAGGCTTCATCTGAAGAAAGGGTGTCTGTATGCTCAATCCTGGGCCTTTTGTCAGAAGGTGGCCGAGATCCTCTTTCAGGATGGGCCTGGGAACCTCTGATTAAGGAAATTAAAACTGCAGCTAAAGACATGATTTGTTTATCAGTAGTGGGCTGAGGCAGAGCTTTAGGAGGGTGAGACTTAGCCTGGCTAGCAGCCTTAGCACGTGTATAGGCCTTGATAGACACAGACATAGGGGGCCTAGCTGCCCCACGTGCTGGAGTAACCTTGTCCACTGGTATGGTCTCCGGTAAATCTTGGGCTTCAGAATCTGGAGGAAAATCAACAACCGGCACCGGCGCAGGCTCCAGGGCCGGAGTGATCGGTAAAGCGGTGTCGTCGGTCCAGAGCGGTGGAGCAACCGCCTCAGAAGAGACCGATGCACTCGCGGTTATTTTTGGCGTGGTGTCGGTGGAAGTCGCGGGCCGAGGATGTCGGTCCCGGTCCTTCCGTTTTTTTTGGAAATATGAGGTGTTGGTTGTTTCGACGACATGGTATAGGAGAATTTGTCGCCAAAAAAGTCTTCAGCAAACTCTGCCCGGCGCCTGAGGGTGCGCTTATTGAAGCAAGCACGGGCAGCACAGGCCGAGATGTTGTGGTCTGGGCCAAGGCAGGGGAGGCAGTAAGAATGGAAATCCTTATGAGGTATTTGTTTACCACAAGACAAACAGTCATTAACTTTTTCAGTTTTTTCTGACATCGGCTGAGGCAAGAAAAAGATCCCCAATGGGGTACTTAGCTTTTTTGATGACTTCGGATACAAAAAACACAGGAGCTGACCGACCGGCACTTGCGAACTGCTTCTGCTTCGGGCATCGCGCGGCAAGAAAGACCGAGGAAGATGGCGTTGGCTGATACTTTTATACCCCAGCCGCTCTAACGTCGGGGAGGAGGCGACATCAGCAGTCGGACCCAGACTTTGGAATCCGGCCGACCGAGGGCTGCCTGAGGCAGGACAGCCCATATGTAAGGACTGCAGTTGCATTCTTGAAGGACATCATATGTTGCCTCCAATAACTTCCTCACAAAGATACTAGGGATATCTCCTTCCAATTCCGTAGTCATGATGCAAGCATCTGACACCAGAGAGTCTTCGCACTCCAACACCGACCTGAGCAAAATCCTTAACTCAGTTAACAGCTTCTCAAAAAGTTTTAAACTATGAAATTAAACCCACAAAATCCCTAATTTTCCCTCTCAATCCATTAGGTCATACTGAATCATATTTTCCTGATTCGGAAATAAAATTAAAATACTCCCTAAAATACTTAAGGATATCCTTTGAACATAACTCAAAACTATTCATGCAGAATAATTTACTAAGATATGGACAGACATAGAACAAGTTATCCAGAGATGGGGGAAAATGAATCTATGCTTTCTTTTGAAAGCAGCAATTATAAAACTGAGTACTCTCCCAAGATTATTTCAACTCAATGCAACAAATTTAACAGTTCAGAAAAAAACTTCTTTAAGAAACTAGATATGTTTATCTGGTACACTAAGTGTTAGAATCAGCTATCAGAAGTTAATGTATCCTAAGGAAAAGGGAGGACTGATACTGCCTGACTACTTTATATTATGCTGCAGTATGTTCAAACAGGATCAATCAACTTGCTGTATATAATCCCAAGGGCAAAGAATGGTCTCCACTATGAATTAAACTATGGTATGACTACGTCAAAAACAATAAAATCAATGCCAAAGCAAATCTAAAAGATAGCAGATTTAATATCTTGTTAAAACAAAGAATAATTAGATTTCAAAAAAAATGATGGACGCACTAAACTTAAATACTTTATATCCTGTTACAAACAATACATCCGAATCCAAACCTTAGTTTAAATAACGACATGATAAACTTGGACTATCCACTCATTAAGAAAAGCAATGTTTGGGATATTTACAGACATAGGAAAAAATCTTTAGAGGATACAAGTAATATCAAACCTTCCGAAATTGCATCATAATGCAAAGGCAAATTTGAGAACTTTGGACTTCAATAGCAGCAGATTTTCAAGTAAACAATAAAGACATATGTATAATACATTATGGAACTTACTAACTTTAAGGAAAAAAAATGCTATTCAATACATATAGCCTAATAGTAATCCCTTAGATATCAATCTATTTTGTATTCAAACTATTGGGCTGAAAAGCTCAAAGAAATTACTGAAAAGCAAAACACTACATCCATCAAAACATTAAAATTAATCCCGTTTAAGAAACTCATGTATACTCAACTTGGGCGGCGCAGTGGTCCAGTGGTAGTATTGTCGCCTCATAGCAAGAGGTTCTCTGGTTTTATTCTTGGCTGGAGTGCCTTCTGTGTGGAGTCTGCATATCCACCCTGCGTTCGTGTGGGTTTCCTCCAGGTGCTGCTGTTTCCTACCACGTCACAGACATGTCTGGAGCGTTTCTCCCCGGGCCACTGCTGAAATCCGTCTTCGTTCCAAGTCAGACTTTCCCAATAAATCAATTTTAAATAAAATAATGATAACTAACGATGCTTACTTTACTTTCAACTTGGAACTTTTATCAAATTGTCAGTGCTGCTACTCACAAATAGCAGACCTACTCCACATCTGCAGCTGTGAATGTACTTTTAAATTACAGTGCTCACTGACAGACTAGAGAAGACGGGATATCAAAAATCCACACTATCATGGGAATTCGAAACTTTGCACATCACCTCTCAAAAATTACCCAAACTTAATCTGCATATTCTATATACCCTCTTCTCTTCAGTACAATTGCAGAACTTGTTAGATCGAATCAAATTGTCATGGGAGGGCTTCAGAAGTACGGCAATGAAGTACACAACAGCACAAACTGACAACGAATAATACAAGTAAGCGCTCCTACTTTCTAGAATACTGGAGTCTTCTCCAGGATCATATTTTAAAAGGATAGATAGATGAGAAATGGCAAATTATTGTGAATGTAAACTGAAAAGGGCATAGGACATTAATTCGTGTCTCTAATCTAAACCTCATACATAGCAGTCATGAACAGTATATAAACTCTGACAGATATTAAATCAGAACTTGACCTCATGTAGCACTTCTTGTATAAACTGTATACAGAGTACAATCTGGATTGTGTACTTCGTTGCAACACTGAAAACTGTCTTGCAACAAGATTTACCTAAATATGACTAACTCTTCTACAACGTAACTGAATAGTGGCCTGTAAAATGACTTGGAACCTGAAATACGCAAACAGATGAAAAATAAAATATTCGAAAAAAGATTATACCAATTACTGACAACTGTTGAAACCTTTTTTTGTACTGTATTATTATTTGTGGTGAGGGCAGGATACTGCTACAGACCATCTGCTTACTAGGTTCAAAAACCAACAGAGAGCTGAGCCATGCCTCCATTCATAGCATTCAAGGTGAAGTATCAAAGGTCATTTACAGATTTAAGGTGAAGACATCTAACTGACTAAATGAAATCATGAATTCTGCCACCTGAGAGACAGCTAACCATCTCTGCTTAGCTTGGTGGGAGGTCTGTCAAAACATACAATTAGTGAGTCACCTCTGAATAAACAACTTTTCCTGTGCAGCAGTATTCTCTGGCTACTTCAAGGGCTTTTGCATACCTCTTCAGTAATCCACAACTATGGTGAAAGAACTATGTCTGGTGGGTGTAAGGGGATTGTGCTGCTGTGGTAGACACAATGGTACATTGTTGAAATTTAGGAGGCATTGGAAAGGATTCTTAGTACTACAGCATATGCAGGTTTGTGGTGGGGTACATGTATAGTGAGCACTGTAACCAAGGTACACCAGAAACAGGTCAGGTTTTTGCCTCCACTTCAAATGTCTATCTACTTATCTCACATAATGATTGTTTCGATACCTGCGAGGACATCTTCAGAGAAGCAGCCACTTTCAATCAGCATGTGAACACAGATGAATACCCAGACACTACAATGGCATATATTTAAAAAAAAGTGTGGAAGACGTATCTACAACCAAGAAGACTACAATCAGAGCCAATCAAAAACCTTGGCTAACCAGCACAGTGTATGAGCTTCTGAGGGCAAGGAATGAGGCATTCATGGTAAAGGACAAGGTGGGTCTAAGTGAAGCAAGAGGTAACCTAAAAAGGGTTATCAAAGAAGCCAAGAGGGAGTATGGATGAAAGGTAAAAAGTTGCTTCAAGGACATGAGGGACACCAGGAGCCTCTGGCAAGGCTAGCAGCTGACTACAAGACCAAGTCAGTTCGATGGGATGACGGCATGGAATTTCTAGACAGGCTGAACTCATTCTACGGCAGATTTGAGAACAATCTGGAGGCTAAAAAACTACCCACTGGTCAGAATGAGAGTGCGCAAAAACTTAACCATGGAGAAGTGTGAAGCCAACTAAAGAAAGTGAACACCAGGAAGGACTGCAGGCCCCAATAACATTCTGGGCAAAGCATTAAAAGAATGCGCAGACCAACTGTATCTAATCCTTACAAATATTTTCAATACCTCCCTGGCTCTTGAGAGTGCTAGCATGCATCAAGGTAACTAATATAATCCCGCTGTCCAAAAAAACACAATCCAACTTGCTTAAATGACTACAGACCTGTGGCAATAACCTCAAATATCATGAAGTGCTTCGAAACTATAGTAAAAAAAAGCATCTGTCAGAAGCTCTGACACAGACCTTTGACCCTCTACAGTTTGCCTATCGGCCAAACAGATAAACTGCAGATGCCATTTTGGTGGCCCTGCACCTCTCTGGAACATCTTGGAGAGGAACAACTGTATCAGGCTGCTGTTAATTGACTTTAGCTCGGCATTCAAAACAGTGGTGCCAATGAAACTCATAGGCAAATTAATCTTGGCATAAACAAGAGCCTCTGCAACTGGATCCTTGAGTGCTTGACTGGAAGACCACATAATACATGTGCTGGTAACAACACATCAGGTATCATTGCACTCAACACTGGTGTGCCTCAAGGGTGTGTACTTAGTTCTCTATTAACCATCCTTACCAACGACTGCTCTGCAATATTTCCTAATAACTATACAATCAAATTCACAGACGATACCACTGCAAAGGGTCTCATAAGGGATGATGATAGGGAATATGAGAACAAAGTCAGTTCTCTGATCAAATGGTGCAAAAATAACTTGGATCTGAATGTCATCAAAACTAAAGAAATTATCACTGACTTCAGAAAAATGCCAACCATTCACTTGCCACTTGAGATAAATGGTGAGGTGGTATGAGAGTTCAGTCTACAAAGTTCCTGGGGGTACACATCTCAGAAGGCCTGTCTTGGTCTGTGAACACAGGCCAGATAATTAAAAAAAAAAAAACTCACCAATGCCTCCACTACCTAAGAAGGCTCAAAAGAGTAAAGCTTCCTCTGAATGCTCTATCCACTTTCTATTAAGGAGCTACTGAAAGTATTTCACCTGCAACTTTACAGTGTGGTACAAAACTAGTACTAGAGCAGAGAGGAAGAAGCTTCAAAGAGTGGTGTGGATTGTGTTTAAGATAATGGGCACAATCTTCCAACCATTCAAGAACTTTTTACAACAAGGAGCATAAACAAGGCATACAAAATACTTAGAGACACATCACATCCAACATTTGGTTGGTTTGCTAGACTTTCATGTGGCAAGAGGTACTGCTAGGACTTTCAGGCTCTTGAGCAGCTTCTATCAAACAGTAATAAGGCTCAAACTCAGACATCAGTTTGGGTGCCTTCTACTTCCAAACGTGATCTCACTAGTAATATTTTACTGAAATGGATACATTATTTAATTCACTATAGTTAGCTTATTCTTACAGAAGTGCAAAATCTCTCTCTTAAAAGTGCAATTGCAATAATTCTTCAAGTGCAATATTAAACTGCCTTTTTTTTCTGTGTACAGTATTTGCTCATATGTTTAGGTTTATATGTATGGGTAGTTTTATCTGACTACAAATAGGTTATAAGGAGTATTTTTTTATGTTCATTAGTCATTAGAAAGTTGTGTACATGTCATTTCTTATTCTTTTTATACTTAAATTGCCTCTGTACTCTGGTGATGAGCTGATGACCACAATTTTGTTTAGGTTGCACTTGTGCTTCCTAAATGACAAAGTTTTCTTTGAATCTTTTAACCTCTGTGTCTAGGAACACTGATGGGTTGTTTGTGAGCATGAAGCAGTTCTAACTACGTCTAAGCACCTAATATGATGTAGGATACTGACAGTAGTAGTAGTAGTTGTACAGACTGATTCCATGGTGCCTGAATTTCAGATGGGGGTAATAAATACACTAGGTTGTAGGCACTATGCTAGCTACACTATAGAAATAGCAGAGGAGCACAGTTGACCGCTACAAAATATGGCAACAGAAGCTTGGTGTAAAATAAAAGAACAGCAGAAATTAATTGAAAAAAGGACTATCAGTAGCATGGTTCTCATTATCTAGCATGCAATACCAAATATAGGCACAGGTGCCACAAAAAACTTAGCAAGAATCACATGGCAGTCAACGGGTAACAGGAGTGGCTGCCACAAAAACTAGCAACTCAGGGGTTCATGCAGAAGCGCCACAGTAGTTTCCACAATGTTTCAATCTGCTGCTCCTCTAAGCACAGGTAACTGAAGGCCAGAATTCAGATGGCCTGAGTTACTGAGAGAACAGGCACTGAAAAGCAAAGGATGTAGCATGTAAAAGCCAATCATGCATGTAGTGCCTTTTAGAGCAGCTCTACAATAAAGCAGAAAATAAAAGAAATAAAAACCCACAAATATCTTTTCTAAACAAAAACATCACTGCAAAACCAAGTTCAACACCAAGACAAGTAGCACTACCTACAAGCAACTTTTTGCAACGAGTTAAAAGTTAAGCAAAAACCAAAGGACAGATAATGGCAGATAAAAAAGGAACAAAGACTGCTACATCAACTTAAAAGTATTTGTGATTATGGCATGCACAGTGCCATATCACTGCACAAGGTGGGGCTTGTTGGGACTCTCAGATGATCAAAACAGGTAAAGCAAGTTAAATCCAGAAAGCAACAGTAGCAGCTGTTTGCAACAGACAGCAGACCAACTAAACACAAAATAAGGCTAAAAGATAAGTCAGCAACTTAACAGTTTCAGTCTGACCTCAACTGTGGCCGAACTCCCAAGGGTTATGATCACAGCAGTGATCCATACAAACAGAACTGTTCAATGCACAACTCAGCAAGTATTACTGCACAACAGACAGACAGCTATACATTTTTGAATGTTAAAATTATAAACAGTGCAGGTAAACTTATGGCTAAAATATATATTTGCACAATTAAAATATAAAATAATTCCTCCACCTAAGATGAATATGGCTTCAGTATCATAAAAAATTAACATAGCAAAACGATTTACAAACATTTTCACACCAAATTTTCAACACAACACCTATTTAAGACTTCTTTTCTTGAGATATATGAAAGTTATCGTACAAATCAGTTTGAAAAGGTCACGTTACAAACTGAAAAAAATATATTTTTAACGTTTCTTGCCTCCATGCTGACAAAGTCATCAAATCACCACCACAGTCATCACCATCCATCGTCCCTTTTTATGGGGTACTAGCATAGTTATGGGATATCCATTATGCAGTCAGCCAAAGGGTTTCTTCCTTGAAGCCACGTTACTCCCTTGTTCTTGCCCACAAGATTCCTAAGGAGTGAGCTTGTACTGTAGTGATACTTGCTACAAACGTCTGCGAATGACACCATCAAAGCCCGGGGGTTCCCTTGAAGAATAACACATCCATTTACCCTTCACGTCTATCAGGGATTGCATGTGGACTGCATTTCCACAAGTATGTGCCCCAATATCCACTCATACACCAGCAGAGGTGAAAAGGCTCCGCCTCTTCATCTTTCTTTCTAGTTGGTTCCTCCAGCACTCCAGGTTTCTAATCAAAAATGACTTACTAAGGAAATAACCTTATCAGAAAAAGAAGTGCAGTAGAAAAAGCAACTGATATGGAAGATGTATGACAGGATATTAAGGAGAACACAATGCAGCATCTGAGATGTCTGTGGAATAGGACCAAATGGGAGCCACTGAACAAAACTGCAGAGCTAAGCTGATCACTTCAAGGCACATGCTGTGAAGTCTTGTGTTGTAGGTAAAGCGAACAAGTTAAAACACCGACAAACAAATCTGGAAATACATAGTTTGGCAACAAGTTCCACTCCAGTACATTCCTATGGCAGCTTTTTTTTTTTTTGGTTAAGAGAAAGATAATAGTCGCCAATAACCCATTAAATGGAGATAGAACTCCACATAATGGAAGAATCCAACAGTAAAATGGCTGATGGCTACTTGAAGTATATGCAACCAAACCTTTTCAAGACAAATGACAATCATGCAATGCAATAATGAAAAATAAGTCAGTTTACAGGGGCGGCAGGTCCAAATTACCTTTGAAGTTCAAGTCACAAAACAAACGCAAAAAAAAATCTTACTTCCGCAACACACAGCTGTCAAACCTTCTCCTACATTTAACACACACGAACAAATGTGAGCAGAATAAAAAAAAAAAAAAAAAAAAAAAAAGTATTTCTTACGATGAGGCTCTACCATCAGCATAGCCTCCTTCTCAGACATGATGAGCTGGCAGAACTGATCGCCGACATTTGCTAGAATATACTTGGATGTCTCCAGATCTAGGCCATTTGCAGGTGATGAAGATGGAATCCATAAGCTCATGGCTTCTGGATCACTTTGCTGTGGACTCAAGAATCCTTCAACACGCAGGATACCTTTCCGAGTAAAGACCAACCTGGCGCACAAAGAAAAGTGATTATAGACTAGAAATCCATTTAGTACAGGCACATTTACAAGACAGATGTATACACAAGTGGGAATACTCACTGTAAAGCACATATATTTAGCCAGTTGCCCTTTATCTGAGTAATAGAACAAATAAGACATTGCAAAAATGTTTATAAAGTTTCAAAATATCAATAATTGAACCCTTAATGATGAATCCAATGGTTTGGATTATCCTTTCCATAAATGAAAATTCATTTTTTTTTCTTTTCAGCAGCTACCACTCCCAACATAGATGTGCACTTTTGGCACATGCCAAGGCACAGTACATGACTAAGTGAACTTTTACTGTGCCTACAATGTCATAACCTAGCAATTACTGAGCATCTTCCTCAAAAACAAAACTAGAATTTGACACCTCAACTAACAAGCAAATTACTAATAACCATACGTACAAGAAACTCCCAAGAGAAGGCAACAAATTGATGGGCTGCTCACGCGCATGAGGCAGTAAAAAGGTATTCCAAGTCTATCTAGAAGGGTTCCTTCAAAACATAATTAATACTGTATTAAAATATCTTGTATCCAACTTCAACAATACACAGCATCATCAGTGGTTCAATGGGCAGCACATTCACCTTTGGTGCTGGAAGACTAAGTCTGGGGGCTCTACTCCCACTCCAGGTGACTGGATTGTTGGCACTATTGTGCAACAATGGGAAAGGGTGTTGCAATCCCAATTCTGCCATCCTTTGGATAAGATATTAAAGTGAGGTCCCATCTGTTGAGGTGGTGATAGCTAGGATAGATGTAAAACATCCCGTAGCACCTACCAAAAAGTGTAAAGGAAGCTGCCCAATGCCTTGGCAAACTTCTCCTAGTAGTAAAGGGAGGAAAGAGCTAGACAACTGCTCCAGCACAAAACTCTGAAGTCTGAGACATGAAATACAATCTAACAGTAATTCCCACAGTCCTAGTCAACACAATGCCTGGAGAGAGTCAAATCAGCAGAAGGAACTGTTCCTGACAAAATTCTGGCAGAAGGGTAAACTATTGTCAGCTGGGTTCACCAGAGTATTTGTGGTAAATGACTATGTACCGTACACCAGCTAGAAGAGGATGGAGTTCATATCCCTGCAATCAGAGCCTGTTGAAGGAAGCGTGAAAATCAAGTGGCTAAATCCAGCTGTCTTCAAAATATGTTTTTTTGAAATAAAAGCATTACTGGATGTAGAATAGACAAAGGGGGCAAATAAGGTTTACACTGGAAAAAAAAGAGCCAGGAAGTTGGAGATTCTGTTTCTTTCCAAGGAATGGTACAGCACAGACAGATCTTGCCACTGAAAACTTTCCCTGTTACAAAGGAAAATGATTGAGAGAAAAAAAAATGGCGTAAGAGTGAACTACAAAAAGAGAGAAGTACCTTGGATTTGAAGCAGAGACTAGTGCTGAATTGTCAAGATAATGAGGAATAGGACCAGTAAGATCCTGAAAGCAAGAAAGGAACGAACTGTAACGTAACATTTCCATAAGATGAAGTTTTTAACAAAAAAAAAGCATCTTTCTCCAAGTAGTAGAAAATGACGGAATGGACTAGAAGTTTGTGGACTATGTTAACTGGTGGGAGGACCGTAATTTACAATTCCCACACTGTAATTAATGTTTAGAAGGACAAAGACAGAACTGAAGATATATAGGAGTAAAAAAGCTATTTTCATAGCATTGTGTGTATAACAAATTTCTTGAAGTCAACAGCAAATTATACTGCGAAGTAGTTCTGCACAGCATGCAGAGGTATTTTAAATGTGAGGTGGAGGAGGAACTCTTATTAACTGTTATTAATGCCAGTGATGTTGCAGGAATGCACTTTTTCTTTCAATTGTAATGTAACTAGTAATTATACTGTCACAAAATTATATATATACAGTACTATGCTGCAGTCTTTCAGCTGCTAAGGGAAGAAGCTGAAGTGAACCGGACTGATCATATGGCTATATTAAACTGTGCTGGTTCCCTTGATGCTATGCATACTCATACTAGTGAAAAGTACACACCAAGTTCATGTCAAATGATAGTTCCACATTATTTGACACAAGTCGTGTCATTCCACTGTAAAAACATTAGCTTGTCCTTTTTTTAATTTATCACTAATGCCCTAAAAATGCAGATGCACTATCTGCAGACATGGACAATTAATCAGGAAATGAATGAACAGTGAACGGAGACATCTATATGGGGAAACACTAAAATAAGGACTGAAGGGAGAAGAGATTAATTTGCTCAATAAAAATAAAGTCGGTTACACTTAAGGGAACAAAAGTAGATGCATAAACAACAATGCAATATCTGGTAACACCATGGTAGTCAGGGCATTTTTCTTTAGGCTAAAAATCAGTTAATTAAAAGCATGCAAGTTGTTTTTCATATCTGCAACGGAAGTTGACATGGGACAAGAAAAGGCTATATAGCTAAAGGATGGAACTCGTACTGTAAAACCCCCTTTCAGCATGATTAAACCAATATTTAGAATGGGTGAAACCTGAGGGTGCAGCTGTCTATCAGGGACTTAAGCCCACATATATTGGGGTAACTTTAATTTCTGGAAAATGTACATATTTGTGTTTACTTGCCTTGAGTTAAGAGAGGGAGAGGGGTTAAAATGAAAATGTCTATACTTATTTGCTTTTTGAACATTTTATTATAACAAAGTCTGCAAAATGGGGTATGGGTCACGACAGAGAAGAAAATCTGCAAATGCATTTAACATTAGACTACCGAATGGTGTGTGCATGTCAGATGAAAGTTGGAAAGATTCACAAATAAAACGGTCATGTAGAATATGTAAAAGTAATAGTACCTTATCAGAATGAGTGCCTTATCAATCATATAATGGGTTGTTAATGGCATTGCTGGTACAGACATGGAGCAAACACCAAAGTGTAGCATATAAACAGTAAAGTTAAAGGACACAGAAATGGTGAACAAATGTGGCAGAAATAAAAACTTAAGAATGTTTATTCTGCAAGAGCATCAGGAACAAAAGAAGAGGTACTGACACTCTACAGAATATCAGGAAGAAAGGAAGATGGGGTAAGAATACTGACTGCAAAAGGGGCTCCATTACTGGTAAAAGAGGATAAGGAGAAGGAAAAGACAAAAAAGGTAGATTAGTGTTAATAAGGGCAGCTGTCTAATAAACCTTGGGGATGGCAGAAAGGATGATTACATTGACATGTATTTATATTCCAACTGAAAGTAATATTAAGGACCTTAACAGAATTACTGGAGAGGTAATGCACTTCCACCAAGATTATTATTCATGGGTGGGGGGGACTGGAGCACAATACTTAATTCAGAAGATGCATCAGGGAACATCGAAGGGAAACAGAATAGAAGGTAGATTTCTGAAAACATAAAATATTTGGAAAAGATTATGTGAAATTACTAATACAGCTCAGAAAGAATTTACATATTCCCCAAGGTACAATGAGTAAAACTGGACAAAATTATATTTCGCAGGAGGGTGGGTATTTAACTGAAAGTTTTGAAACACATCCAATATCTATTAAGACCATGTATCAATTAAGACTACAATAAAGACATAGGGTGATCGAATAAAAATGACACTGGTTTCCTTACAAATTGTACAATGAAAAAAAGATTTTAAGAAATGGGCAGTTGAAATAATTCGAGAGGTGCTATATAAAATACTAATTTCTTCAGAAGAGACAGCTGAAGTGTGTGACAAAATGAAAACGGAATTTAAAATACGGCAGAAATGAGACAAAGACATGTGAAAGTAGTAGTAAAAATTATTTAGGAGGATTACCAAAGGTGAAGCATTGCAGATGAAGGGGGCATCTTAAGGAACAACTGCCGAGGTCTGAAAGGAAAATAAAGGATAAGTTTACTATCAAATTGTCAAAATACACAACAAAATCCATCTACATCTTCGAATCAGTTGTGCGAAGTTCAGCATATCAATTAGACAGAATGTCGAAGTGCACATACCAACAAAGTAGAATTCTCACTTTCAACATTCTCAAGCAAGTCACTACTGCACACAATGATGTAATACCATCTGTTTGCAAGGGGGGCTGCACACCCTGCACCCACCACACCCCCCGCAAATATATTCCAACTCCAAGATCACACTACAGTGGGAAAAAGGGTATGAAGAGTAATTTTTCAACCCGCACTGCACCACAATCTGTATTCAGAATGCCGAAGACAGGTGTGCGAATGCACTGTGGCATTCGCGAATCTGAACACACTCACTTGTGCAGGTTAGACGAAATGGGGATCGTCCAACTGTTTTTCAACATTCCCATTTTCGTTTAACTTGTACCCATAATTATGACAGTAAACCTAAAGGACAACATGGATGAGTTTAAAAAGAACACTGCAAAACTTTTCTTTTTTTTTGATAACCACACAGCACAAAAACTACTAGCATAACAACTTAGGCAACACAAAACAGAAAAAGAATGTTGTCAAACTTAGGGAGCTTATGACTAGAAAAACAAAAGACCCTTTAGAGGTAGTAGAGATTTTGGCAATTCTACAGAAATCTGTGTAGAGCCCAGAAATATGAAAACAAGAAAAGACAAATGGAAATATATATGGAAAACAAATATACCACAGTTAGAGGAAAATGAGACTCAAGAATTTACAGCAAAGACTCAGAGGATGATATAAAAATACTGGTGTATAACCAATAAGCAGGTAAAGCACAGTTGTTTAAGATCTTACCATAACAGTAGATTTCCTTTTTACTGCTGCAGTATTTATTACATGTGGGATATCCTGCCAAGGACAGCCCAACGTCCGGACAGTATACCAAAGCCTTTACTGCCTCCCAGTATTATACATTAGGCATATGCTCCCTGCACAAAGGACAAAAGGGTGACATATACACACTCAATACCCTTAAGTAAAGTGCCCCAAGAGTACTAGAGTAACCTCAAGATAAATATGTACATCTACAGTGAAAAAAAGGGCAAGAAGGCCAAGGATCCATCAGCCAGCAGAATGTTCTTAACAGAAAAAAATATTGGAGAGAGGGCAGGAGGGTGGGACTGAAAACTTTAACAGTGAAATGGACATATACCATTATGGTACGATCTTATACAGCTGCACTATGTCCTTTTTACAGATGCAGTATTCAGCACATGATGGAGATTATCAAAGCTACTGTAATGGATGGGAAGAGCAAGGCAGAGGGGAACCTACTACAAATCTATGAAGGGTAGCCTTGGCAAACCTTGCCCTGCCTCTAAAAACAGCATTCAACTTATAATGTTTAGTAAAAGTGTGGACAGAAGATCAAGTAGGAGCTTCTAAGATGGATCAAGTGATCAGACTCTTGAAGAAAGCACCAGAAGAGGTTACTGCTCTTGTACAATGAGCTTGAACTGAAGCAGAAAGCTGTTTAACATGAAAGGAGTAATGAAATGAAACTGTCTTAGAAATCCAGGAAGAGATGGAGATGTTTTGCTTAAAAATCGCAACATAAAATTTCCTGTTATGAAAACAAAAAGCTTTGCGGATTTGTGGACAGCTTTTGTCTTATCCAAATATCACAGCTGCCTACGTAAATCCAAGGTGTTAAGAGCCTTTTCAATAGCAGACTGTGGAGAAAAAAGGGAAGGTAGCTGGATAGACTAAGGAACAACTCAATGACTACCTTGGGCATAAAAGAATTAGTAGAGAGACATCATGTCTTTATGAAAAATCAGAAAGGAAGGCTACACCACTAAAGTCTGAAACTCAGGAACTCACTTAGCTGAAGTAAGAGCTAACAAAAAAAGTCTTCCAGGTACAATGTTGTGGGGGGGGGGGGGGCAGGCTTGAAAGAAGCATAACTCAGTTTTTCAAGTACAGAATTAAGGTCCCAAGAGAGTGACAGAGAGAGAGAGAGAGAGAGAGAGAGAGTTTACTTGGAGACCTGCTATGAAGGATGCCTTTAAGGAACTGTTTGACCTCAAAACATGAGGCCAAAGGCAGGTTCAAGGGGAGACTAGCAAAGATTGCTGGCAAGTGAGCTTTAACAGAAGAATAACCTAGGCCAGCATGGAGCAGTTCACATGATAAGAAATGGCTAAGCAGACCCACATTGAAAAGGGATCCTGGTGATGCTTGAAAGAGAAGTCTTCCATTTAGCCATATTGTATTTTCTGGTAGTAGGTTTCTGCCATATTGGATTTTCTGGTAGTGGGTTTTCCTGTCTCCTGCAGAACCCTAAACTTGCTCACAGAAAAGTATGGTCTAAAAGGGATCCATCACCCAAAGTGTCAACTGAAGAGTGGACAAGTGAGGGTGAATGAAAGATCCCTTGTCTTGTGTGACAGGATCCATCTGGTGAGATAACTTACAATTGTCCCTGGGCAGGTAAAACAGAAGGGGGGAACCAATGTTCCCTGGGCCAAAAAGGAGACAACAGCAAGATTCTCGGGAGGGGGGGTCCTTTCTGATCTTATGCAGGACCCTGAGAAGCAGATGAAGAGGAGGCTAAGCATATATAAACATCCCCTTCCAAGAGACGAGAAAAGACTATATAGCTATAGGAAAGGAATAACATCCCCTTCCAAGAAAAGGACATGGTGTCCACCTTTTAGGTCAGAGGACTTGGGACACCGGAATAAAAACGAGGAAGTTGCCTGTTGCGAGGGGAGGAAAATAGATTCAGTTGCAGACTACCCCATCAAAGTACTAGGTCCAGAAATGCCTCTCTAGAAAGCGTCCATTCATGAGGTTGTGTCTAGGACCTTGCTCATTTAGTCTGCCACCATATTGTGTTCTGATTGGATACAAACCACCTGAAGGGTTACCTTATGGTGGATAGTCAAGATCCAAGACCTCTGATGAAGGGGCCACAGATCCTGAACCTTCAGACTGTTGGAAGAAGTTTCCCACACCAGATCAGAGGCATCTGTGAATAGCTTTTGAGTAGAGGTAGGAGAATGAAAAGGCAGCCCTGGATTGAGGGAGACCTGCTGAATCCATCAATGAAACTAGAGTTTACAACGAGGTAGGAAGAGAACCAGAAACTCCACAGAGTGGCAATGTTGGAGCCAAACCTCCTTTAGGTACCACTGAAGCTTCCCCATACGGATCTTGGCAATGGGAAGTATGGGGATGGCAGATGCAATGAACTCCAAGGCACTCAGAAATTCCATTACAGGAATGAGAGAAAGGAGAAGCAAGAACTGGAAGTAGATTTTAAGAGACAGAACCTTGGGAGAAGGAAGAGAAGCCAACAGTGAAATGGTCTGGATTCTGCAACCCAGAAAAATGTCTTTTTGATGAGTCACAGCGGACTTCTTAAGATTGGTGGTGAATCCTAGACTGAGCATAAGGCGCATGGTAAAGTTCAGATCCTGCAGACACCTGAACTGAGAGGAAGCCTGAAGAAGCAGCCCATCCAGATATGTTGACATCTGGATTCCCCAAAGCCTTGAAAAGGCAAATACCCTTGGAGCCATAGAAAGACCAGAGGGAGCAAAGCAGGGAAACAAAAATGAGAGAAATGTAAAAACTCCCTGAAGAGAGAATGACAGGAAGAAAGAGAAATTTAAAAATGTAAAAAACTTCTTGAAAAAGAGGGTGAATGGGAACATGAAGTTAACCGTCCTTTAGGGCTACAAAGACAACAAAGGCCTGTGGAAGTAAGTCAAGAAAAAAAAGAGTCGGGAGGAAAGCATCCGAAAAGAAGTAATCTTTAGAGAAGTGTTGAAAAGGTAGCTATCCATACATAGGTTCTCAATGACCATTCTTTTCGGGGAAACTCCTATTCCTCTCTGAGATTTTGGAACAGGCCGGATGGTGTCCTGATCCAATAAATCCTGCAGAACCACAGGAAAATGAGGAAGCTGGTGTGCAGGATGTTAAAGAACAATGAACAACCAAGAAGGGGGGGGGGGTGATTTCCATACCATAAAATAACTAACAGATAACAGAACCCAAAAGTCTGAAGTAATCCATTGCCAGACAAAGAGAGAGAGAGAGACTGGGAAAGCCTGACAGTCAGGGGAACCTGGCCAAGGGGAGAGGAAGAAAATGTCAGATGGAGAGAGATTTGTCCTGAAAAGGGGGCTCTTGAGCTTTAATGTCTACACGGATTTATCAGAGAACATCTGCTTAGGAACCCTTTTCCACTTTAGAAGGCTGACAAATTAATTTTCTCTGAAATTTGGGGGTGGGAGAAAAGAAATGTGTTTAAGAGATCCTGCATAACTTTACCTCTGTCTTGTAGAGTCTTAAATAAGTCAGCAGCATCCATACCAAAGATATTTACTGTCCAAAGGAGCATCTAGTAGCTTGGCTTCAATCTCATCAGTTAAGACCTGGAGGCAAAGCCAAGAGTACTTCCTCATATCTAAACCTGAAGCAGCTGCTCTAGTATGTACACCAGCTGCTGCATCATAGCTACTTTTGATAGAGTGACAGGCTACCTGAGAAACAGAACTCAGTAAGGAAGTGGTAAGCAGTCTTATCTTCAGAGTAAGAAAGGTCTGACAAACCCATTTTGAGTCAAAAGGGCCAAAACATACCTGACATCATATCGGTTTGATAAATTTACGGTCAGTCATACAGGCCTCGCAAGTAAGGCAAGTGCACAGGCCCAAAAGTCAAACTATATTTCAAAAAAGCACTGCCAGCACACAAAAGTGTGGAATATCAAATCCAAGTTTAATTACAAATGCACCAAAAGGGTAAAGTGACAGATATTACCACACAGATAATCAACTTCAGACCAGTTTCAGCTTAAATAGCCTTCTTCAGTGCAAATAAATACATCAAGCTTTACAATGTGTTATATAAATCCTGGTCACCCACATGACATCACTAATTAGTTAATTATGGCAACTCATTTAATCCAGGGGGGAAACAACGCACCCAATTTAATAATCCAGTTTTTTTCTTTACAGTTTAAAATAATATGCCACCCAGTTTTATTCATCTTATCTCCTTGCATTTTATCTAGAGTGGTGCTGCGGTAGCACTGTCGCCTCATAGTAAGACATTGTCCCGTTCGATTCTCAGCTAGAGCGTCTTCTGTGTGGAGGCATACGTGAACGGGGGCGTGCCTTCGTTGAAGGTTGTGCGTTGGGGCTGGTAACCCGGTACGTAAAAATACACTACCAATCATTAGCGGACTGGAGTTCCGCTGTGGCAACCCCTAACCGGGAAAAGCCGAAAGAGACAAAGTAAATTTTAAGAATGCAGTGTTGTGTTTCAATGAGTGCTTGTATACAGCATTACAGGTTATCTTGTTCCTGATACCACTAATATGCTCCGTACTACATAGACGTAATGGTTGGGATGTCTGCCCAATATAAAATGTTGACCAAGAGTATGTTGCTAAATAAATAATCCAATCTGTGCTGCAGTTAGCCAAAAACTTTATATCATATACTATGGATGCGTTTTTGCTAGAAAATTGTTTAGACTTAACACTAGAACAATACGTGCAATGCCCACATGACACACACCCGTATAATGGTTTACCAGAAATCATTAATTTTTGTTTAAACCTGGTAGGCTCAGCCAATCATTTGTAATGGCTAAAATGAAAGCCCAATGTCTGCCCCCATGAAAGGAGAACAAACATTTGGGACTGAGTACATCAGACAATCTATGATCTGCCACTAGTATATTCTAATGTCGATTCACAGCATCAATAAGTACATTGGTACTGCGACCAAATGTAGTAGCCAAACGAATATCAGATGACTCCCTATGTTGTTGTTCTTTACATTTTAACAACTCATTCCTGCCTTGTCCAGAAGCCCAATTACCTGCAAATATGATATTACCATATTGATAGCCCCTAGTTTGAAATTTCTTGATGAGATCCTCCCTGTAATTCAGAAAGGTGTCTTGAGTTGAACAAATACGCCTAATTCTTAAAAACTGCGACTTAGGAATGTTACATATGATGTGCTGTGAATGGAAACTGGGGGCATGTAATAAAGTATTATATTCAGGATATTTATGATACATTTGACTATCTAGAGTGTTGCCCATATTCCTAGTAATGGTAACATCTAGGAAGTTGATTTGGTGAAGATGATAGCTAATCATAAATTCGATTCCCCACTTATTACTATTAAGGTATTGTACAAATTCCTGTAAATAATTGGCATCCACACTCCAGACCATCCAATAGTCATCTAGATAACATCTCCATATGTCTATCTTATCCATAAATGTTATGGCTGGGGTCATATATCAACTGCTCCTCTAAGAAGGCCATAAATAAGTCTGCATAAATGGGAGCAAAAGATGCTCCCATTGAGGTGCCTTGAACTTGCCAGAAACATTTACCATGAAATTAAAAAAAGTGTTTTTGGTGAGCAAGTGTTCTGCCAAGCAAACCAATGAAGTATTAAACCCAGGTGGATATAGCTCAACCCTGTCAAGCCAATACTGCAAAGCCTGTAGACCTGCCCAATGGGAGCTATTAGTGTACAGGGCAGTGACGTCAAGGGTGCATAAAAACCAACCAGGCTCCAACTGCATATCAGAAATTATCTGCAGGAATTGCGTCGTATTTTGTATATGTGATCTGACCTAACCTTACAAAGGTTTTAAATATTTAGTCAGGAATTGAGAGAGGGGTTCAAGTAAGATAAACAATAGGCCTGCCAGGTGAATTATGTAGATCTTTGTGAATTTTTGGTAATAAATACAAATACAGATGTTTAGGACCAGGCACAGTAAGGTGATGTAAATCAGAGTCAGTAATAATTCCCTCTTCATATGAAGTCAAAAGTAATGAATGTATTTGATGTTTAATCCATCAGTTGTCTTTATGCTTCATTATAGTACATAGCCCAATCCATCACCACCAATGATCCACCCTTATCAGTCGGTAAAATAACCAAATTCTTATTTTTAAGATTTGTAATCACCTGTTTTTCAACCTTTGAGAGATTATTTGGCAATCTTTGAGATTCGCTGGCATTGAAGTGTAGATCTTTGAGCACACTAGTCTGGAACATAGCAACTTGTGGCATAAAAGTAGATTTATGAAATCTAAATTCATTAATGTTACCATATGGAGATTCAGAATCAAAGTATAACCTTAAATTAAGCAACCGACAAAAGGAGATGACATCTTGAGCCAATGAATCCTTACCAACACAAAAACTTGGTACAAAGTTCAAACCTTTACTTAGAAGTTTCAATTCAACCTCAACCTCAGAAAGAGGGGTTGATGCTATATTACGAACATTCTCAGTACCATTGAACACTGGATCATGATTTTCAAAAGGAATTCGACATCGCTTACCCGCCTTGTGTTTCCTTCCTCCCCTACGGGATTTGACCCTGAAGGGTTGTCCAAACTACGTCTTTTGGGGGTTGGGGAATCCTGACTATAGTTTATATCTACATCTGTGGCGGAGGATGAATCATCCCCTGATCTCCCACTGGTGGAGAGTCTAGGCTTAAAGATAGATTTAGGTCTCTTTCTCTTATGTGTGGAAGATTTAATATCTAAATTGCCAAATTTCACATTCTTTACTGGCCCAAAGGGTTTACCCCTTTGGTAATCCCCCACGTCCCTATTAAACTTCTGCATCTTTTTGTATTTTAGCTGTTTCTCGAGACTTAATTCTTTACTTAACTGACTCAAACAGGATACATAACAGGCTTGACCTTCATAAGTCTTTGTTTCCTCACAGATGGAGCTAACTTCAGTAATGCATTGATCAATGGAACACTCACAATATTATACATGTACATCAACAAAACCCATAGAGGCTTTCTGTTGGGCTTGAGCCCATTATTCAGATAAACAGTCAAGATTGCTAACCAATGGGTGATTCTTCACTTTAAGACCCTTCGGGGTAATGCCCCTAGTTTGATACACTTTAAAGATGCCATACATTAGTTCCAGGTATCTTCTTACTTTTGGTTAGTTTATGGAAAATGAGATTGCAGGCATTAACCAGATCACTGCTATGCCCATCTACATCATCAACATTAGAGGGACCTAAACCAAATACTTGTAAGGTCATCTCTGTCCACCGAGAGGCCTTGTAGAATGGTATTAAGATCCATAGTATCTGGCCCAAACAAAAATTTAGACATGTCCCAAAATTACTGCAACTAACTCAAATATTCACCATAAATATAGTGATAATTAATCAAGCCCTCTAGATATTTCCAACAAGGTCCCACCATTAGAAATAAGCAATATACAATGAGTTAACAATGCCACAAAATTATACAGAATTCTGCTCAAAGTTGTATAAAGTAAAAATCATAGACCCAATAATGTAATAGGATACATGAGAACAATAATGTATCCCACCAGCATATCATATAGATATGCTATTAGTCATTCTCTTGTTTGAGTCACCCCCCCCCTCAACTATGCAAATCCCGCTTCTAAACTAAAACGGAAACAATAACAGCCACCACATATATTAATATAAAAGATGTTCAACCAATATGGTAAAAACACACAACACCCCAATATTTAAAAATGTTTAAATCAACTTCAATATATTCTAAACCGCTGTCTTTTTACAAACAGTGCTACGTTCCCCTGTTAAATATTGGAAATGCACAAAAACCTAAATACATATCAAATATTCCAATATGCACAGTGTGATTAAATTACAAACTTGGCCCCAAATATGGCAATATTACCACTCAGCATATCAACTGTTAGCACCTATAAACCTTGGTATTTTATGTCAACCTTAAGACATGCACAAATCATCCATAGTACACCTGGAGAATAATAGCCCTCGCGTATAATTGAAAATACAATGTCCAATCAGTGTGATCGAAAAATATTTGAATCACACTCAATGTCCCAACGTACAAATATTTGCTGATACCAGTCAATCTTCCACAATTATGTTACACTCCATGCTACCTTCCCCTGCTGGAAGGCCACGGTAAACCAGACACAAGACAGTAGAGCTCAATATGAAATCTAGTTTAACCACACTTGTAAATACTTCCAAACAAAATGAGGGGCGACAAATCACCATTCGGTAGAGCAAACAGATCTGCATACAAAGTTGCTCAAACAAAAACTGCAATACAAAAACCTATTACAAAATAATGGCCTATTAAGTGTTCACAATGTTGAATCAGTTGCTTGTTTCCCATAGGACAAAAAACACCTTAAGACATAGAATGATGTATAGTTCAAAGTCCCAAACAGTCTCACCACCAAAAAACACGATAACACATTCCGTAGTATACAACTGAAGCAATAATCCTGCACAATGAAAATATGGAACAACGAATGACACCACTGAAAAGACGCTTTGAATAATTCCAAACAAACTTCTCAGCTGACACTTATACAGATGTCCAAGCAGAGTCAGTATGAATCAAACCAAAGTTTACTGAAAAGCTGTCTCCCCCATATACGCTTACACATGGTACTGGAGACAAAACTGGAATAAATTCAAAACCAAAAAGTGATGATCAGAATGCAATCCACCACAAATGTAAAACTGAACCACACTTTAAGCCAACAACAAGGAAAAGGCAATTCTCCTCAATTACACAGCCCTCATAAGTATAGCAGGTGCACTGGCCCAAAAATCAAAACTTTATTTCAAAAAAGCACGGCCAGCACAAAAAAGTGTGGAATATCAAATCCAAGTTTAATTTGCAAATACACCATAAGGGTAAAGCCACGCTTTAGATTCACTATTATAGATAAAATACAAGGAGACAGGATGAATAAAACTGGGTGCCATACTACTTTAAATTGTAAAGAAAAAAATGGATTATTAAATTGGGGGGTGTTTTCCTCCTGGATTAAATGAGTCTTTATAATTAACTAATTAGTGAGGTCGTAGGTGACCAGGATGTATATAAAACACTGTAAAGCTTCATGTATTTGTTATTTACACTGAGGAAGGCTATTTAATCCGAATCCGGTCTGAGGTTTATCATCTGTGGGGTAATGTCTGTGACTTTACCCTTATGTTTGTAATTAAACTTGGACATGATATTCCATACTTTTGTGTGCCGGCTGTGCTTTTTTGAAATATAGTTTGATAATTTATGGCCCTGTAGGCCATAGTAGTACAAGTATAGACCCTTTTTTTCCCCAGCCTCTTCATAGTCCAACTGTCTTCATCAAAAAGAGAAAAGTTTGGAAAAGAATAAAAGTCTGGATAGCTTGCCAGCAGAACTACAGACCACAGCAGGGTCTGAAGAGGACACTTGTGAAGTTAAAGGCCTCATGCACTTTATAAAAATGGTCAAGCTGTTTAGGAGTGGGAGGCTAGAAACCAGGAGTCAAACAAGCAGCTGTAAATGTATCCATAAAACATTAAAAACAGGGAGAACAGCATAAGGTTTAAAAGATTCCATTTGTAACAGCTCATACCACTGCTTGATTGCCAGACACCTAGAATTAATCCCACTTAAAATTCTCATTGTACAAACCACAGTCTCACCAAAGGACAACTCCTCAAAGGGAGAATCAGAACTCAAGAAATCCACATCCCCTAACCCATAATACAAGGGTAAGGTAATTTAAGAGTAGGCCAAGTATTCATCTCCTGAATCTACCGCCTCATCCAAACAATCATATACCTTAGTCCTTTTAGCTAGAGTAGAAGACCAAGGAGAAGCAAAAACAAATAACCCTGGGGGGGGGGGCTTAAAGCCATCTGAGCACTGAACAAACACTGGTTAATGTCCTATCATTCCCTCAGAAGATCCTTAGCAATGGAACGAACAAGTCTAGTTTTCTGTTTCTTCTTTAATGGGATGTCAGCTTTGCCCAACCTAAGGGGCTCACCAGCCATGCCTAGACACAAAAAGAGCACCAGGAACCTCTTCCCTAACAAGAATATAAGGAACCGCCTTAGGCCATTTGGAATAATCAGCTGTGGTTCCCCCTCAATGTTCAGGATAGAAATTTGTATAACCTCAGAGGACATGTGAGAAACAGGTTCCATGACAGCGTCCAGCAGGGTCATGGCAGAGGAAACCGAAGTCAGCACTTGAAGGCTTCAAGAGAGATGTCTGGCAGAGGGTGGACAGCAGCAGAGTCAAACCAAGACTTTTTTTTTTTTTAGGAAAAGAGTGGGAGGATTCAGCCATGGTACTCTGGGTCAAACATTTGAGACAGTTCTCAAGGTAAATGGATGAAGGTGACAAGATATCTGCAAAGAGATTTGGAAACAAAAGCCTGACAAATGGTACACTGGGTATGATAGTATGATGCACCTAGGCAGAACACTTCTTGTGACGAAAACTACTTCCTGCACTGACATCTTCCCTTTTCTAGATGACATGAACACCTAAGTACACAAAGAAAAAAAGGAAAAAGAAACCCAATAGGGCACTTATCTGTAGATTTTCAGGATGTAAAATGAATGAAGATATAACACTGAGTATGGAAGCAAAGTATGTTCACACTCAAAGTTGTTCACCACCACCAATATTTAGACACATAAGGTGAAGTACTTAGTTTGAATTAAAAACAATTCTATTATAGCAGCTAATGATATCTAGGAAGAGCAGCAAACAAAAAAACAAAAATCAAGAAGATGGAAGTTGCTGACTATGAATATGGATATTAAGGTATAAAACAGTGAATAGTTCTAGTCGCTTTAATATTAGATACAAGTCAAGAATATTTTACTAGCCAGAAGAAAAGCTGTGAAAAAAAGTTACGCACTCACCATAACGTTCTGTGTTCCTCATTTCATTCTTCAGCTAATAGGTTTGGATCACAGATTCTGATCCAATTTGTCCTCTTCTACCAGATTATCAAATCCTAAAACTCCAAGCTCCTCCCTGTACGCATAATGCCCTGCCAACATAACATACCTCAGATCAAGTTTGCTGCCCCTAGATACATAAAAAGGGCAGCCTAATACAGAAAATACCACAGGCAAAAAGAAAAGGGAAGAGCGAGCTCAAATAAGGAAGATAGGTTCCTATACAATTCTTAGATCTCTCCAGAAGTAAAATGGAGGGGGGGGGGGGCTGGATAGGGAATTGAAGAAGAATGAAAATGGACAACACAGAACGTTAAGGTGAGTACGCAACTTTATCAGATGCCATTTTTCATTCATTCCTCAACAAATGGGACAGAGCTCCCAGCTACTGAGACTTTGGGAAGCCCTCATGGAAGGATATTCCACAGCACTGCTGAACCAAATGCCACACTATTCCTGGCAATCAAATTCAACCTGGGGATTAGCCCAAGCTACAGCTGCACAAATATCATCTAAAGATGTTTTAAATCAAAAAGCTGATGACACTGCCGCCACAAATCTAGTGGAATGGGCTCTACAAGGTTTTGGTAAAGACCGTCTCAATTTACCAAAGAAAAGGGTTACATCAGTCAATAATCTTATCAATATAAAGAATAGTTGTGCAAAATCTTACCATAACCACAGATATCCTTGTCTTCTATGTTGCAGTATTCTTTACATATGGGAGTTGTATTCCGCCCATCGACCTGACGTCTGGCCTGTAAACAAAAGCTTAGAGCCATTGACTGTACATGGGACATCACACAAAGGCACAGACATCAGCCATAAAGGGGACTTCTGCACATACAATCTTCAGAATAAGAAAACCCCATAAGGAAAGCCACCTAAGGAGATCATCCTAGGAAAGATCAAGTTTTAGGGGGGAAGGTGGGAGGGATAGAATTCTGCAACCTAGAGGAGGACATCTATGGCTATATTAAGATTTTACACAACTATTCTATGCCCTTCGTATACAATGCTGCAGTATCCTTTAAATATGGGAGAGTGCAAAAGCTGAAATGGAACCCAGGAAGGAGGGTAGAGTAGGGAAAAGCTAAGAGGAAGCACTTTCCTGGAATCCGTGTAGAATTGCCCTTGCAAAACCTGCCCTAGACCTGGAAACAGTATCCAATTTGCAATGTTTCATAAAGGTATAAACAGATGACCAAGTAGCAGCTTCCAGGATGGAAAGAGCATCTAGACCTTTAAAGAAGGTGGCTGAGGATGCCACTGATCTACTGTAATGGGCCTTAACGGATGCCATTAACGACTTCTCATGGAAAGCATAGCAAAACACAACAGTCTTACAGATCCATGTGGAAATGGTTTGTTTGGATACAGGCAAACCCAGAGCCCTGGGATGAAATGGAAAGAAGTGAATCAGACCTCCTAATGACTTAGTTTTGTCAAAATAAAATCTGAGTTGTTTATGAACATCCAAGGTATGCAAAATCCTCTCAATGGGGGATTGTGGGAAAAGGAAAAATGGTAGGCAATTGGATGGCCTGATAAAGAGACAACTCACAACTTTGGGCATGAGGCTTGGATAAGTTCTCAAGGATACTCTGTTCCTATGAAAAACAAGGGGGGAGCATCAATGCCTGAATCTTTGACACCCTTCTAGCAGAGGTTAAGGATACTAGAAGCACAGTTTTCCATGTGCAGAACTTTAGAGAAGCAGAACCTGCTGGTTCAAAAGCAGCCTGAGTAAGTCTTTCTAACACACAGTTAAGATGCCAAGAAGGAAGAACTGGTTTCCTGGGGGTCTTAAATGTAGGACGCCTTTAAGAAAAAGCTTAACTTCTAACCTGGAAGCTAAGGGAGGAGTTAAAGGCAAACAGGCAGAAAAAGCAAAACAATGCACTTGAACTGAGGAACAGAAAAAAACACTGTTGAGCAACTCACACAGCTAAGAAAGTATTAAGGGAATGTCCACACCAAAGGGATCCTCTCTCCTTTTTTGGCATCAAATGGAAAATCTTCTCCACTTGGAAATGTAAGATTTTGTAGTACTGGGTTTCAAGGTCTCGTGCAAAACTCAAAAATTCAGATGCCCCTATCTGTAGGAAGAAAAGTACCTTTATGCCTCCATTAACACAACCTATTGAATGCTTCATGAAAACATGTGAGCGGGATTTTCACCGTTATTATGATTGTCATGACAAAAAGAACATCTTTGTTAATCTAAGTGCAACAGAGAAATGTGAGCTACAAGGTCTTTGTAATGATACTAGTCTAGTGTTCAAACCGGCAGACAAGGGAGGGGGGATTGTAGCCATGGATGCAACCTTTTACCAACAGTTAATGTTAAATATGCTGAATAATGACAGTGCTTATAAGAAAATAGAAAAATCGGATGTAAAATCAACAGTGCAGTATGTTTACGACACCTTTTACGATCTGTTGATGACAAGATCCATAGATAAATCCCTTTATGATTTCCTTATGATAGATTTTCCTTTGATACCTATAATCAAAGGTTTACCCAAGCTACATAAGGATAAATATCCACCCCCACTGCGTCCCATTGTATCAGGTGACCATTGGGTAACACAAAATGCATCTTTATACATACAAACTAAACTGGGAGTGCTTGTGAAGAAAATACCCACTATATTGCATGACTCTTACAAATTACTAGATGACCTTAAATTAGAAGTGGTAAAAAATAAGATAAAAGCAGATACCTTATTAGTTACGTTAGACATAGAGAGTCTCTTCACCAATATCCCCAATGATTATGGTATAGATGCAATAAGAGCACATATGACAGAATTAAAAATGGATAACATCGAGACTATGAATATCTGTTGCATGTTGGACCTGGTCTTAAATAACATCTTTTTGTATGATAATATGGTATATGCACAAACATGGGGGGTGGCTATGGGCACCCCCTGTGCCAATGCATATGCCAACCTTGTTGTCTACAAATGGGAAAAAGAACACATTTTTAATGATTCTAGGTTTGACAACGTAGTCTTATACAGACGATTCGTAGATGACATTCTATTACTGTGGGCTGGGGATGTTGTCACCTTGAACGACTTTATTAATTTCATGAACACTACCACACCTTTCTTTAAATTTACTTATGAATATTCCAAATTAAGTATTAATTTCCTAGACATTACTATTAAGAAAGGAATTAATAATGAATTAGTAACTACACTTTACAGAAAATCCTGCTGGAGGAATGGAGTTCTCCACTATGACAGTTTACACCCACGTCATATTTTTCAAAACATTGTGAAGAATCAGATGAACAGGATACTAAGGATCTGTAGTGATGGATCAGATGCACTACAATTAATTAACTCCCAGAAGAAATATTTTATGGATAGGGGATATCCCATAAAGCTGATAAACGATGTGATAGAATCCTTATTTGATAATTCAATACCCCAGATAGTGTCATTTAAATCACAGAGTAAAAAGAAAATGTTTCATAATATAGAATATGATATTAAATACACGAGTGATGTGCAATACTTAACCAGTATAGTGAAAGGGAACTGGAAAATTTTGCTATCAGATTCAACACTTTCAGGACTACTTGGGGAAAAACCGGCCTTTAGATATAATAATTGTATGAATTTAAAAAGGTTGTTATGCAAGGAAAAATTAGATATTGCACCCATTGACATCAGGGCTCAAATAAAAACAGGTACCTTTCCTTGTGGAAAATGCTCACTTTGTGGATATATAAATAGGAAGGGAGACTTTAATATCCCAAATGTTGAGTTTAGTCTAAAACCTACATTTTATGCAACTTGCAACACCAGAAATGTTGTTTATTTAGCTACTTGTAATCATTGCAATAGTTATTATGTGGGTATGACATCACGAAGGTTTAGAGACCGGATATATAACCATATTTATGACATAAGAAGAAATAGTTCCACCAATGCATTGGCTATGCATTGCAGCATTCACCCTCAACACAGTTTTGTGTTTCAGATTCTGCAAATAATAGATCCTAATAGAAGAGAAGGAGATCACATGAATACTCTGGAAACATTTGAACTAAAATGGATTTTAAGATTGAAAGCCCATCTACCACCTGGCTTAAATACTATGGTTAATATCCGGCCTGCCCTGTTAGGTCCTACATGACCCACTATATTATTGCATTATACTTTTCTGGTGAGCAAGTTGCATGTTTTGTCAAATCCAGTGTATTGGTAGGATTTCTATATTATGGCGAAATTTTTTCATCTTCCAATTTCCATTTGTTGGTTTTAATACATACCTTATGAATATTCATATCTATCGTCTAATAACATTGACATACTATGTCCACATTAATATTTACTACATAAAATACCCAATAGCACTTTTATACATCTTGCTATTTAAAGAGTCATTTATAACTTTTTTCGTTATCTTAAGGTTGTTGTTTTTGTTGGACTTATATGCTAGTAGAATTGTGATATGCACTTTCGAGCACTTTCTAATGTTTGTATTTTTGCACAGCTATCTTAGTTTTTTAGTTATTTAGCCTTGGCTTTTATTTAGCCTCGGCTTTTATTAGTCGAAATACTTTTGACTCCTTTGATTTTTCTGACACAACTTTCAGTGGAACTATGTTTTTATGAATCTTTAATACATGATATGAAAAATGTTATAGTATTGAATGGATCTCTACGACCTTGCGATTGTTATTAGAAAAATTTGGATAGGATGTCCTCATGCTTTGAGATTGAAAATCATTATATTAGTAGGTCATGGAATAAGGACTTCCTTAAAACATAATATTTTGTTTGTGCTGTTTGTAGATATAGTATACATTATTAGTTTTTATATATATATACAGTTATACATAGCCCTATAATATTGATAAGATTAACTTTGCCATTTTTAGCCCTGCTGGAGATATTATATTTTAATAACATCTTCAAAATAGATATTTATTATAGAACATCAATTACATTCAGATGAATGAAATTTTTGGGTTCTTCTTAGAAGGTTAATGACCTCTTCAGCCATAGGGCTTGATAGAGTTAATGAAAAATAGCTTTTGTGTTTTTATGCACCCATTAATTATCACAGTTTTTAGTTTAACTGTCTGTCAGTCCCTTAGCCTTTTAGCTTAGGTTTTTATCTCAGTTGCATTATAATCAATTATTATTTGATATCCATTTTCGGTGAAAGATTACTTAATGAGATTTTAAATACATTATGCTTTAAAACGTCGCAATGGCGCATAGTATTTTAAGTTCCATGACTGATGTAATAAACGAAAAGCATGTATTTTGCCTTGTTTTGTTGAACTTAAAATGCGGCGTGTAATAACAAGTATCCTGAATTGTTTACTTCCCAAATATGGGCATGACTTCCTTAAGAACCATTTGTAGTGGTTTATTTGCACTAATCACAGGCATAATATATGATATTGACTATTATACGTTTAGAAGTCTTAAATTATGAAGGGTCATTCGTATTGGAAGTTTTTAAAATAGTATATTTAAGCTTTTTATTGAACGCAACTATATCAGCGTTACTTTGATGAATCATCTTAATAATGCACTGATTTGTTTCTTAATTGATTGAATGATTGACAATATGTTTTCACTATAAAGGCAGCTACAATCTTTGTAAAATTTGTAACCTGATGAAGCGCATTTTATTGCGTGAAAGCGCTTGTTTTTGTTTTTACTAATAAAAGACTAAAAACTTTCTTCCTCATGGTGGTTTCAAGCAATATTTCAGCCTCTTTCTAACACACAGTTAAGATGCCAAGAAGGAAGAACTGGTTTCCTGGGGGTCTTAAATGTAGGACGCCTTTAAGAAAAAGCTTAACTTCTAAGCTGGAAGCTAAGGGGGGAGTTAAAGGCAAACAGGCAGAAAAAGCAAAACAATGCACTTGAACTGAGGAACAGAAAAAAACACTGTTGAGCAACTCACACAGCTAAGAAAGTATTAAGGGAATGTCCACACCAAAGGGATCCTCTCTCCTTTTTTGGCATCAAATAGAAAATCTTCTCCACTTGGAAATGTAAGATTTTGTAGTACTGGGTTTCAAGGTCTCGTGCAAAACTCATAGCACATCCTTAGAAAACAGGTGCCTGAAATAGATCAAAAGTTCATAGGGGAGGCAAAAAGGTACAGTTCTGGAGTGCCCCCACTGGTGAACTAGATCTAGGAACACATCTCTGTGAAGCATCCACTCATAAGACTGTGTCACAGATCTGCTTAATGCATTTGCCACAGAGTTCGGAGCCGAGGGAAGGTACACAGCATGCAGTCACTTTGTATTGAGTAGCCAGTTCCCAAGCCTTGAGGGCCAGGCAACAAAGATTTTGTGCCCCCCTGCTTGTTTATGTACCAAAGGACTGTGGTATTGTCTGAGGATCTTGAGAGATCTGGCTAAAATGGAGTGTGGAAGGTCTGCATAGCAAGAATAAAAGCCCTCATTTCCCGGATGTCATGTTCCTTCCTTTGAGAAGGGGACCAAAGACCCTGAACTTTCTTGGAAGCAAAGGTTGCACCCCAGCCCAAATCGGAGGTGTCTGTGAAGAGTTGCGGAATTGGTTGAGGTATCTGAAGAGGTAGGCCAGGGTTCTGACTGAAGTGCTGCATCCACCAATGTAACTTTTTCAGACAGGGGAGCAGGGAAATCAAGACATCTAAGGGATGAGCATGCTGGGACCAACCTGTCTTTAAAATACACTGGAACTTCCTCATGTGTAACTTTGCAAAGGGGAGCATGGGAATAGTGGAGGCCATGAACCCCAGCAATCTCAAACGTCCTGGCTGTGATGGAAGGAGGAGGCAGGAAAGCCACCATGAAGGTCTTGAGATAAGTTACTTTCCCCACAGGAAGAAAAATCATCAAGTATCCACAGAACCTGCACCCCAGGAATAGAAGATCCTGACTTTGTGAAAGGGATGACTTTTGACATTTATTGAGAAACCAAGGGCCTGCAGAAAGGGAATAGCTATGTAAAGATGCTGGGTTAACAGGTCTGGACTGTTGACCAGAAACACCAGATCATCCAAGTAGGCCTTTTAGCCTTAAACAGGCAATAGATGGGGCTAAGCACTTTGTGAATACCCTTGGAGCAGTAGAAAGGCCAAAGGGCAAGGCAGTAAACTGAAAGTGCAAAGAACACACCGAGAAACCCAAAAACTTCCTGAAGTGAGAATGAATAGGGATATGCAGGTATGCATCCTTAATATCCAGAAAGGCTAAGAAGGCTTGAGGAAGGACCAGGAGGAAGGAAAGCACGCAGGGATAATATTATGTAAGAAGGCACCACCAGGAAAGTGCATAACAGGGAAATATCTAATACAGGCCTCCAAGGACCATCTTTCCTTGAAACTAGAAACATTCTGGAGGAGAACACCCTCCCCAGTTGGTTTGGAAGAACAGACTGGATGGTGCCTTGATGGGAAATCTGAGCAACAATCGAGGGAAACAGATGCAGTTTACCTGGGGGAGTATTCACTGAAAGGGAGAGTCCTCCAAGTCAAAGTATCCACTTCAGATGACTGAAATCACCCAGGAGTTCTGAGTGATTTCCATCCAAGCAGAAAGGGAGGGAGAGAGAGAGGCGAAGAGACAAGGGGGAATTGATTTGAAGATGGGGCAGTGTGTCACAGAAGACACTGTCTAGGCTGAAAGATCTGCCGAGAAGGGGCAACAGCACCAGAAGTAACAGCCTTAGCCTGTGAATGTCTCCTAGAAGACTTATGAGGCATAGTTCCAAAAGGAGCAGAAGTGGAGGAGTGAGCAGGTTGCCTGACAAAAGGAGTTTTGGCAGGAAAGTTCCTATGAAACTTTGGAAATGGAGAAACAAGCAAGTATTTCAAATTTTGAAGCTCCTTACCTTTTTCCTGCAGCAATTTAAATAATGCTGCAGCTACTTTGCCAAGCAGGGAGGAATTATCTAGAGGAGCACCAAGCATTTTTGCTTTTATGTCATCAGGGAGTGCCTGTAAACGTAACTTTGAATGCCTTCTGAGAACAGAAGCAGAAGCTGATGCTCTGAAAAGAGGCCTCAATTGCATCATAACTACACTTGATTGAGTGTTGAGCTACCTGGGAGGAAGCTGATAAAAGTGAAACATCCAATGATTTAGTCTGAGTCAGGCAATGGGGAAAGAGTCTGTGTAGCCTGAGTGAGCAAGGCCAAAGCATACCTAGACAAGCGTGTTTAATAATGTAAAGCCCAGACAGCCACGGTGGATGAGGTACAGACCTTCATACCCGATCTTTCCAAAATATTACTTTCCTTATCAGAAGGAAGCAGTCTGGTTGAAAGGGATGGCCGTGAAGACTTACCTGAACTAAAGGACGCCACAGCTGTGTCAGCTGAGGGGCATTTAAAAAGAAACTTACAATCCTCTGGGACCTTACAGATGTTATCAGGTCTTTTAGGGGCAGGGGTCTTAGATGCTACCTTAAAGGCATCTAAGAAGGCTGCCAGGACTAGTGAAACTGCTGAAGGAATTCACATTTCTCGACCTTCAGAAATTTGAGTGTAATCCCACTTAAAGAATTCCCTCATTTTATTAATTTATTGCCATTTGTTAACTGGGTTAGTCCAGCTGGGTTGCAAGCCCATTTTCAGTGGAGACCCGAAGAGAAAACCTCCAGTTAGAAAAACAGTTTACAGTACAATAAAAAGTCACACTCCGGAATAATACAATTAATAATACGGTAGGGCAAGATTCCAGGTGTAAGAATCAGACACATAATAAAATACAAGTGGCATTGTACAAAAAAATACAAAATGAACAGCAGAATTTGGGATTACAATAATGTGAGGTTGAATGTAATAGTTAATTATTCATTTAATAAGTAAAAATAGGCAAAGTCTAAAAAAAAAAGCACATATGTAATGGGAATGCAATACAAGGGTATGGAGGGGTTAGGTAAGGTCCTGGCAGGGGCACGTTTTGGTGTTATGTAGATGGAGTTTGAGTTCCTTTTCGAAGTGTAATCGGTGGGTAATGGAGCGAATATGTAAATGAAGTTTATTCCAGGCTTGGGTCACACAGCACTTGTGTAGTAGCTTGCCTACATTTTTCTTTGGAAGGTAGATACCTAGGAGTTGCTGGTTAGAGGTCTGCAGAGTCCTAGAGTGGGAGTAGGTGGAAACCAGAGAGGACAGAGCTAGGCAGGAAGATGGTTTGTATAGTAGAGTGTGTATCATTTGAAATTGTGATAGGAGTTGGTGGCTGAGTTCAAGCCACTGCAGAGAATTGAGTGCAAGGCTGTGGTGCGAGTTGTAAGAAGAGTTGGTGATAAATTTTAGCTATTTTGACGCAAGTTTGGACAAGGATGTGGAATGGAGGTTTGTTATGATAGTGGCAGCACATAGAAGGGAGGGGATAAGAAGTGCATGTGCCAGGGAGAGTCTAGCATTGGAAGCTAGTCATTTTCTATTGCTGTAAAGCAAGCCTAGTTTCTGTTTTTTTTTTTTTTATACATTGGAGTATATGTAGGTCAAATTTAAGTTCATTATCAACGATGGCACCTAGGAGTTTTGTGAGAGTATTAGGTTCTATGATGGTGTTACTGGAGGATGTGATAAAGGTGGATTTGTGATAGGAGAGAGAACGGGGGAGAAAGAGCAAGAGCTTGTTTGGGGGGGGGGGGGGTTAGAATGAGTACGTTGCCAAACAGCCACTTTTCAATGGATAAAAAGATGTCCTGGGTATGGGTATGGACATGGGTGATACTGTTGGAGATGGAGATGAGAGTGGAGTCATCAGCACATTGGATTAGGGAGGATTTTTTTGCAAAATGTGTGTAGTTCATTAGTAAAAATACTGAACAGGAGGGGACCCAACACTGCATGCGACTGGAATGGAGGGGAAAGCATGATGCCAGCCATCTGACAGATTGTTGCCTACAATAAAGGTAGCTAGAGAACAAGGCTATGGAGGCAGCAGATAGGTTAAGATTAGATAGTATAGATAGCAGTAAAGGGTGAGAGACCATGTCAAAGGCTTTGGAGAGATCTAGGAAGAGAAAGGATATGAGGTATTTTTTTGTCACGGGCCTCAACGATGGTATGAGTAAATGATAGGAGAGCAGTTCATGAGCTATGGTTAGGATGAAAACCAAGTTGTGTGGGAGTAAGAATGTTTTGTTGGAGGAGATAGTTGAGAAGCTGTGAGTGAATGCATTTTTCAAGAATTTTGGATAGGGGGGATGGTGGGATAGAATGGCAATGGGTCTATAGTGGGGATATATCCTTCTCCAAAGGAAAGCTCTTCAATGGGAGAGTCACCCCCATTAGACACTTCCTCTGGGGAAGCATACTCCACTGGAGAAGGGATCTGGATGGAATATGTTAATGAGTCTATCTAAGGAAGACTCCTCAGAATCAGTGTCATGAATCTGGAATTCTACAGGCTGCACTGAAGAAGGCCCCTGGGACCCCTACTTTAGCACCATAGAGGAGAAGGCCAGTCCGGCTACAGGAGAAACCTGAGCCAGAGCCCTCACAGCCTTAATGAGACCCTGTGAAAAAACATCCCAAACTGACGTAGGGGTAAGGAGGAGCAGGAACATGTCCAGTTTTTTGTTTCTTTTTAACATCCATTCCCCTTTGTTCTGTGGATTAGAAAAGAAGATTGGCAAATGAATGGATTAAGAGCCACACTGGATACCACCTTCGGCATGAAAGAGGGATTGGTCCTGAGGGACACCCTGTCTGCATGAAAGATTATGAAAGGCTCCACTGCCATAAGGGCCTGTAATTCACATACCCTTCTTGCTGAAGTGATTAATAAAAGGAAAGCTGTTTTCCAAGAAATTAATTTTAACTCTGCACTTGCAGCTGGTTCAAAAGAAGGAAGAGTGAGCTTTTCCAATACAAAGTAAAAAAGGAGAGGCCCAGTTATGAAGTATAGGAGTAAACACACCATGGCAAATGTCCAGAAAGAACGTAAACTCCTAATACTGTTAAAACCACACCAAAGGAGCAAAAAAACACTGTTAAAATCCAGTATAAATCCAATGCTCTTTATTGTAGGTAAGCGCTTTCACAACCAACCCTGGTTGCTTCCTCAGACCAAAGATTACAAAAAAAAAATGATCACAAACTTTAAAAGCCTTAAACCCTGTGTTACATGACTGACCAATTAATTAATTAAATGAGTTAAAAGAACAAGTACATTCAAAATGCAAATACACTCAAAAAGCACAAAATTTCATTCAAGGCAATATATAAAAAAAACAGCATATAATTTAATGTAAAAGAAACATACAAAGAAAATACATAAAAATACTATATACAAATAAAAATAAATAACCTGCTATACTAACATACTAATACTACCCTACCTGTAAATCACTAATGAAACTGCTTTCTTCCTAATATTCAAAAATACTGTATGTATAAATAAAGATCTAATGTATACTATATTATATGTTGTCTAAACATAGTCTAACTATAGAAATGCTGGTATAACCCTATCTATAAATCATAAAATTAAATAGCTTTCATCCTAATCTTCCTACCTTTCAACACAGGTTTCAGAGATGCATAATCATTCAGCCCAGGTAGCTTATGGGCTGCTAACATAAAAATCCATCTCAACTCCCTTTGTTCAGTTCTGTTATTTAAATCTCCCATCCTAATGGTTTCAGTGACAGTGCCAATAATAGAAAAGTAAAAACAGTGATTCTCCCCTTGTTGTAACATGTGTTTAGCCAGTGCACCATGTTCCCGCTAGGTGAGCATAGTCTGATGCGTCTGTTGTTAGGGTTTGGGTGGCAGGGGGTAGAGTGAATGGTAGTCCCTTGTTTTGGTGGCAGGCCTCTGCCCACCAAAGGAATTCTAACCGTAGGCAAGGTATGATAGAAATCATTGCTTCTAGATCCTGAGTGTGTTGGTCTTGCATATGGAGTTAGCAGAATGCAGGAGGCCATGAACCCCAAGGCTTGCAGTATTTGCCTTGCAGATTGCAGGGTTTTTGTAGCCACTAGTTTGAAGTAAGTTGTCAAATGAATTTGTTTCTCTGGCGTGAGGTAAGCCACCTGCGAACTTGTGTTCAAGTTTGCTCCCAGGAATGTAATTTGTTGACAGGGTACCAGTTGTGATTCCTTTTCGTTTATGGTGTACCCCAGACAAGTTAGCACCTTTTGTACAAATGCCAGATGATTCAACAATATGTCCTGGCTTTCTGCCTGAATTAGACAATTGTCCAGGTATGGGTATATCTGAATATTTCTTTGCCTGCAAAATGCAATGACTGGAGCTAAGCACTTTGTGAATACCCTGGGAGCAGTAGATAAGCCAAAGGGCAGTGCAGAGAACTGATAGTGCATATAGCCTGCTTTGTAGCGTAGGTATCTTCTGCAAGATTCCCTGATTGAGATGTGCAGGTAGGCTTCTTTTAAATCCAGTGTTGCCAACCAGGCATCTTTGCCTAGCATGGGAAGCAAATGGTGAAGAGTTAGCATCTTGAATTCTGGAATCACCAAAAAGGTGTTTAAGATAGAAAGGTCCAGGACAGGACGCCATGAGTTGTCTTTTCTGGGTACCAGAAAAAGCCTTGAGAAAAACCTTGTCCCTTTTCCTCTTCTGGAACAGTTTGAATAGCCTACAAGCTTAAGAGAGAGATTACTTGCTTTTGAGTCTCTATCCACTGATTTGGGGGTATATCTGGCCAACCGTTTGGGGTTGGTAACATGTGGAAGTGAAATCTGTATCCTTGGGAAACTACATTTAAAACCCATTTGTCCTGGGTAACGAGTTCCCAGTTCTTTGCCTGCAGAGCAATCTTTTCCCTTAAAGGAGCAGTCAGTTGAGAAGTGCTTGGAAGTTTTAAAGTTAAGTCATTGAGACAGTTTACCATGGGGGGGGGGGTCTTACTACTCCCTGATTTCGAAGTGGGAGCCCCCCACTGCTTAGTCCTGTGCGTAACCTAGGACTGAAGCCTGAGTATTCTGCTGGTTCTGGGTTTGGACTGAGAAGGCCTGGAAGAGGCAGGAAAAGTACAGTTTTGTACCTACCATAAATGTAGATGTCCGATAGATATGCAACTGCAGTCATAACATATGGGTTGTCCTGCCTCAGGCAGCCCTCGGTCGGCCAGATTCCAAAGTCTGGGTCCGACGTCGGCTGATGTCGCATTCCTCTTCGACGTCAGTGCGGCTGGAGTATATAAGCATCAGCCGACGCCATTTTCTTCAGTGTTTCTTGCCCCAGATGCCAGGTGCCCTCCAAGGAGGGCTGTAATCAAATTGGAAGACAAAAACAAGATTCCAGACAAATAAGTAAGCAATAAACAGATACACCATAACAGATATCCCCAGCTAAGAGAAACAGGGATAGGAGTGGACCCAAGGCATAGAGGGGTATGGAGGGAGGGAAAATCCGACTGCAGTTGCATATCTATCGGACATCTACATTTATGGTAGGTACAAAAAGTACAGTTTTGTACCTACCATAAATGTAGATGTCCGAACTGGATAGCATCTGCAGTCATAACAAGTGGGTTGTCCTGTCGTCAGGCAGCCCTGCAGTCGGCCGGATTCCAAAGTCCGGGTCCGGCTTCGGCTGATATCGCCCTCCACCCGACGTCATCTCTGTTGGTCTTCGGGTATAAAAGCATCAGCCGACGCCATTTTCCTCAGTGTTTCTTGCCCCAGATGCCAGTAGCCCTCTTGCAGGCTAAAATTTGGATAGATGCCAATGTTTCCAAATAGATAGAGGTAAACACAACAATAAGCATATATGTACATATATACAAACAAATACACCATAAAGACTCCCAACAGCTAGCTATTAGGAGGGTAAACACCCTAGGAGTACCACAGAGGGAAGGAGGGAGGGTAATCCTGACTGCAGATGCTATCCAGTTCGACATCTACATTTATGGTAGGTACAAAACTGTACTATGTCCTTCATGGATGCATCTGCAGTCATAACAAGTGGGTAGAATACCATAGCCAACTAGGGAGGAGGATAAAAGTAGATTATGGTGTGTTTAGGATCCCTTGCAGTACAGCAGTGGCAAACCCTGCTCGGGATCTGGAATATAGAGGCAAATTATAATGCTTGGCAAATGTATGCACGGAGGTCCAAGTAGCCGCCTCAATAATGTCTTTGGTTGCCACTCCTCGTAAGAAGGCTGTGGTAGTGGCTGTTGCCCTTGTAGAATGAGGTCTTATGTTCTGTGGAATTGGTTTTCCATGGAAGGAGTAACAGTATCGTATGCAATTTCCTATCCATTTGGAGATTGTCTGTTTGGAAATAGCTTTTCCTTCCCTTCCTGTTGCATAGGCTACAAAAGTTGGTCAGTCTTTCTGCTATTTTTGTTCTGTCCAAGTAGTAGCGTAGCTGTCTATGTACATCCAAGGTATGCAGTATTCTTTCCCTCTGTTTTGTGGGTTGGGAAAGAAGGTAGGTAGGTGGATTGCCTGGTTTAAAGATACTCTGGATACCACCTTGGGCATAAATGTAGGATTAGTTCTCATGGACACTCTATCTTGGTGGAAGATTAGGAAGGGTTGCACTGCCATTAAGGCCTGTAGTTCTGAAACCCTCCTTGCTGAAGTAATTGCCAGTAGGAAAGCAGTTTTCCATGACAGGTGTTGTAGGTCTGCTGTTGCTGCTGGTTCAAAGGGTGATTGTGTCAACTTTTCTAGCACAAAGTTTAAATCCCAGGCTGGTAATGGTGGTTTCCTTGGAGGTTTTACATTCTTGATTCCTCTGAGGAACTGCCTGAGCAAAGGGTGCGAAAAACAGGTGGATCAAAGCTGTATTCTGCTGAAATAGCTGATGCATGTATCTTGATGGAGGAGTAGGACAGGCCTGAATGAAGAAGTTCGGCCAGATACTCCAGAATGTTAGGCATATCTATGTTTGACACATCTTTTCCTCTTTCGGTACTCCAAATGACAAACCTTTTCCATTTTCCAGCATAGTTACTTCTTGTTGAAGGTCTGCGTGCTTCAAGAATAATGTCTTTAACTCTTTGGGAAAGTTCTGGATTAGCTGCTGCTATGTGATGTTCCATGCAGTCAGTTGCAGCGGTTTTAGGTTTGGATGTATGATGCTGTAGTTGTTCTGAGTTAACATCAAAGGCATCAGGGGTATTTGGCCACATATTGTTCCGAGACATGCTCTTCAGTAGTGGGTACCAGTGTTGTCTTGGCCAGTTTGGGGCTATCAGGATTATCCTTGGACGTTCTTCCTTGATTTTTAGTAGTACCTTGTGTATCAAAGGAAGAGGTGGGAATGCATATGCTGTTAGGCCTTTCCAGTTGAAGGAGAGTGAGTCCACTTTCCATGCTAGTGGGTGGAATGTCCTTGTGCAGAATTTTTTGAGCTGGTGATTGAGAGGTGATGCGAATAGGTCTATCTGTGGCATTCCCCATTTCTTTGAGATGGTCTTGAAGATGTCCGGGTGCAGCTTCCATTCGTGGGCATCCGAAGTGGTTCTGCTTAATATGTCTGCTAGAGTATTGTCTTTCCCCGGTACAAACATTGCCTGTAACTGAATGTTGTAGCTGAGTGCCAGGGTCCACAGCTCCAAGGTCATTCTGCATAGGGGGTATGAATGAGTGCCTCCCTGTTTGTTGATGTACCACATGACTGTGGTGTTGTCTGCCCTTATCATCAAGTGGCCCTCTTTGAGGAATGGTTTGAACTTTTGGATTGCCAGTTTTACTGCCAGCATTTCTTTTAGATTGATGTGCAGGTGAAGTTGATCCTGTGTCCACAATCCTTGCACGCATTTGTCCAGCATGTGGGCCCCCCATCCTAGGTCTGAAGCGTCTGTTGTGATGGTCTGGCTTGGTTGACATCTGCGAAAGGGTAGGCCTGGGTTTGACTGGCATGCCTGAGCCCACCATAGGAACTCCTGTTTTAAGCATGGAATTAGTGGGATTTCTGTTTCTAGACTGTGTCTGTGTTGGGACCATAAATTCTTTAGGTACCACTGTAGTTTCCTCATATGTAGTCTGGCAAATGGGACCAAGATTATGCATGATGCCATGAAGCCCAAGGCCTGCAGAAATTTTCTTGCTGTTAACTTGTTCAGTTTTGTTAGTGCCAAGAAGTAAAGAGGAAGTTCTTTTTGTTTTTCTGTAGTCAGGAATGCCATTTGTTGTACTGTGTCCAATTCCGCGCCCAAGAATGTCCTTGTTTGGGATGGTATCAGCCTTGACTTTTGTAAATTGACTGTGTATCCCAGTGCTTGTAGCAAGTAAATGACCCTTTGTAAATCTGTTGCCAGCTTGCTTTTGTTGTCCCCTTGTAGTAGGCAGTCGTCCAGGTATGGGTAAATCTGAATTCCCTGTAGTCTGCAATGGGCGATTACTGATGCCAGGCATTTTGTGAATACTCTGGGCGCAGTAGATAAGCCAAAGGGCAATGCTGAGAATTGATAGTGCTCTGATCCTGCAAGAAATCTGAGGTATCTTCTGCAGATTGGTCGAATGGGGACGTGCAGGTATGCCTCCTTGAGATCTAGAGTTACCAGCCAAGACTCCTTGCCCAGCATGGGAAGAAGTTGCTGTAGGGTCAGCATTTTGAATTTTGGGACAATGATGTATGTATTTAAGGTGGACAGGTCGAGAATTGGTCTCCAACTTTTTCCTTTCTTGGAACTAGGAATAGTCTGGAATAGAACCCCTTTCCTTGTTCTGCTGTTGGCACTCTTTCCACAGCTCTCATGTTTGCTAACTCCATTATCTGGCATAGAGCCTCTGTTTTTTGATTTGGAGGTAGATTTGGCATTCCTCTTTTGACTGGTAAAGTGTGGAAGTGAAACCGTAACCTTGATCTATGGTTTGTAAAATCCACTTGTCTTTTGTTATGTAGTGCCAGTTCTTTGAAAATAAGGTTAACTTTCCGCCTAGAGGAGCTGCTATTTGTTCCCTGGTAGGCGGAGTTAGGATTAAGTCACTGTGGTTGTGCTGATGTAGTGGCAGTGGCTGCGTCTGTGCCTCTGTTGTTACCTTGCCACTGTCGTCCTCTGTAGGCACCTCCTCTGGATTGGTTTCTGCCTCTGGAACGTCTATTCCTGCCCCTTTGAAATTTTGTGGAGTCAGGAAAGGACCAATTTTTGGCAGGCCAGTTCCTGCTAAACCTTGGGGGTTGAACCTGCAAGAAATCTTTCACAGTTTGAACCGATTTTGCCTTTTCTTCCATTTTCTTCATAACCTGCTGGGCAGGTGTACCAAACAAACTTGTCTTGTCCATAGGAGCATCTAGCAGCTTAGCTTTAACATGATCCTGTAAAGCTTGTTCCTTTAGCCATGCATGCCTTCTTATCACTGTGCCTGTCATGGCTGATCTAAATGAAGCCTCCAGTGCATCATAGCCACATTTTAAGGAATGGTTGCTAACCTGTTGTATGTTATTTACCATCTCTAATACATATTTCTTATCAAGAGATTCATCAGTGGTTAGTTTTTTAGTTAACTGATCAAGCATAAACTCTTGGTATTGTATCATGTGAAACTGACAGTTTAAAGCTCTAGCTGAGAGAGTAGCTGAAGTGTAGACCTTTTTCCCCCATCTGTCTAATGACCTTGCTTCCCTTTCAGAAGGAAAAGGGTTTTTAGCTGTGGTCGCGGCTACTGCCTTGGGACCCTGGGATATAGTTTCTGGGTCTGCAAGTGGGGCCTTGTAAAGGTGGTGATGAGTATCTGGCACCCTGTAAAATCTGTCTGGTTTGGCAGGGGCTGGGGGTAAAGAATCTGGAGCGGAGCAAACATCATTGAAAGCATCATCCACCACAGAGAGAACAGGAGGTATAGCTAGGGGCCTGTGCTGTGGGAGGTGCAGAAAGGTCCTAAGTCTTTTTCTGGAGTCTGAAAAATCCTGTTGCTGCCATTGGAACTGTTCTCGCATGGCATGCAAGGTTTCCCCAAAGGAGAATTCTTCTGGTGGGAATCAGCTGGAATGGATTCTTCAGCATCAGAATCTTCAAAATTGGAGAAGGGAGCCTCTGGCTGGTCAGTAATGTCTGATTCATCAGCAGAATCATCAGAGGGCACTGGCTCAGGGGGCTCTGCCCTAGGTCTCTTCTCTGGGGGCTGAGAGGCCCTGTCTGGGTGAGATTGAGATCCTCTAATTAAAGAAATTAAATCTTCTGCCAAAGAAAGCATTTGAGAACTAGAAGAGGGCCTGGATGTGGGGGGTTTAACAGGCACTGATTTAGTAGTCTTGGCTGCTTTAGCCCTGGCGAAGGCCTTAATGGATATGGCTGCTGGAGGCCTAGCAGCACCACGTGCTGGGGTAGAGACATCCAAGGGGATGGTGTCTGATAAGTCAACCACCGTAGTGGGTAAAATTTCTGAGGTCGATTCAAGAGTTGTAGCAGGGGCCTCAGTTGTAAGAATAGGTTCAGCTGTACTTTGATCAGTTTTCTCGGTTTCGCCGAAACAGAGACACTCGCGGTTTGCTTTACCGTGGTTTCGGCCGAAACCGCGGACCGCGAGTGTCGGTCTTTATCTTTGCGTTTTTTGGAAGATTGGGTAGTCGGAGGATCCGGCGGCATAATGTACGCAAAATCAGTACCGAAAAACTGTTCTGCAAACTCCGACCGACGCCTAAGCGTTCGTCGGTTGAAGGAGGCACAGGCCGAACAGGCTGCTACGTCGTGGGCTGGGCCTAAACAAGGCAGACAGTAAGAGTGGAAATCTTTAGGAGGTATTTGTTTCCCACAGGTTAAACAATTGTTAACTTTTTCTGACATCGGCTGAGGCAAGAAAGAGTCCCCAACGGGGTACTTAGCTTTAGAAGTCTTCGAAGTAGTATTCGGTAGAAGTAATCTCTGGATCCGACCGACCGGCACTTGCGAACAGCTTCTGCTTCGGGCGCCACGCGGCAAGAAAGACTGAGGAAAATGGCGTCGGCTGATGCTTTTATACCCGAAGACCAACAGAGATGACGTCGGGTGGAGGGCGACATCAGCCGAAGCCGGACCCGGACTTTGGAATCCGGCCGACTGCAGGGCTGCCTGACGACAGGACAACCCACTTGTTATGACTGCAGATGCATCCATGAAGGACATCTGTACTATGTCCTTCAAGAATGCAACTGCAGTCATAACATATGGGTTGACTACCATAGCTTAGCTGGGGGAGGAGGAATGCTCTAGGAAAGAGATGGTGTGGGGCAATCAAACCCTGCAAGACTGCCGAAGCAAAGCCTGCTCTGGATCTGGAGTATAAGGGGAGATTGTAGTGTTTGGAGAATGTATGCACGGAGCTCCATGTAGCAGCTTCTAGAATGTCTTTTGTAGGCACCCCTCTTAAGAATGCTGTAGAGGTGGCTGTAGCTCTGGTGGAGTGTGGTCTGACATTGGCTGGAACATTCTTCCCATGGAAGGAATAACAAAATCTGATGCAATGTCCAATCCATTTTGAAATAGTCTGTTTGGAAATTGCTTTTCCTTGTACTCCAGGGGTGTAAGCTACAAAAAGCTGATCAGACTTCCTACTGGTCTTGGTTCTGTCCAGGTAGTAAGCGAAGTTGTCTGTGAATGTCCAAGGTATGCAGCAGTCTTTCCCCTTTGCTCTCAGGATTGGGGAAGAAAGTAGGCAGGTGAATAGCTTGATTTAAAGAAACCCTGGATACCACCTTTGGCATAAAAGTAGGGTTGGTTCTTAAGGAGACCCTGTCTCTGTGAAAGATTATGAACGGTGGTATTGCCATTAGGGCCTGTAGTTCCGAAACGCTTCTTGCTGAGGTGATTGCCAACAGGAAAGCTGTCTTCCATGAGAGAAATTGTAAGTCCACTGAAGCTGCTGGCTCAAAGGGAGGTAGAGTCAGTTTTTCTAGGACAAAGTTGAGGTCCCAAGCTGGCACTGGGGCCTTTCTTGGTGGCTTAATGTTCTTGATTCCCCTGAGGAATTACCTTAACAAAGGATGTGAAAACACAGGTGGATCAGTGTTATATCTAGCTGAAATAGCTGAAGCATGTATCTTTATGGAAGAATAGGAGAGTCCATTCTGTAGCATATCTGCCAAATATTCCAGGATGAGTGGGATGTTCAATAATGATGCATCATGTCCCTTGCTGGTATTCCAAATGCTGAATCTCTTCCATTTTGCTAAGTAAACCTTTCTGGTGGATGGTCTTCGAGCTTCTGTTAATATCCGCTGAACTTCCTTGGAGAGAGATAGATTGAGGTTATTCATGGAATCTCCCAGGCTGTTAGCTGCAGCGTCTGAAGGTTTGGATGCACTGTTTTGAAGTTGTGTTGAGTCAAAAGTAGGGGCCATTGGGGAAGGGCCCACTTTTTGTTGTGACATATGCTCCGTAGTAGTGGATACCAGTGTTGTCTTGGCCAGTCTGGAGCTATTAGGATCCCCTTGGGCCTCTCTGCTTTGATCTTTAGTAATACTGTGGTCATCAGCGGCAGAGGTGGAAATGCATAGATTTTTAGGGAGTTCCAGTTGAATGAAAGAGCATCTATTTTCCAAGCTTGTGGATGATATGTCCTTGAACAGAATTTTGTAGATGATGGTTGAGGTGGGAGACAAATAGGTCTACTTCTGGCCTGCCCCATGTCGAGGTGAGTTGTGTGAAGATTTTCGGATGTAACCTCCACTCGTGTGGCTCTATGAAATTCCTGCTTAGGCTGTCCGCCAGCACATTGTCTTTGTCTGGAACAAACTGGGATTGCAACTGTATGTTTAGGCTCAGTGATTTTTCCCAAAGGTTCATTGTCAGTCTGCAAAGGGGGTAAGAATGGGTGCCCCCTTGCTTGTTTATGTACCACATCACAGTGGTTGTCTGTCCGTATCAGTAGATGGCATTGCTGCAGTTGTTGTCGAAAGGCCTCGATGGCATGCATTACTGCCAGCATTTCCTTTTGGTTTATATGCAGATGTGTTTCCTTTGGAGACCATTGTCCTTGTATACATCTGCCCTCCATGTGCGCCCCCCATCCAAGGTCTGAGGCGTCTGTGGTCATGGTCTGTGTTATCTGAAGTTTTTTGAATGACATACCTGTGTTTGCCTGGCTTACCGAGGCCCACCATAGGAATTCCTTTTGTAGGCATGGAATGAGCGGTATGGTTGTCTCTAGGTGGTTGTTGTGCTGAGACCATAGGTTTTTTAGGTACCATTGAAGCTTTCTCATGTGTAGTCTTGCTAATGGAACCAGGAGAATGCAGGATGCCATGCAACCCAGGGCCTGTAGGAATTTCCTTGCAGTCATCTGGGTGAGTTTTGCCAAACCTTTGAAATAATGAGTTAACTTCTCTTGCTTGTCTTCTGTCAGTAAGCCATTTGAGAGGCTGTGTCTAGATTGGCTCCTAAGAAGGTTATTTGCTGGGATGGCTGAAGTCTTGACTTTTGGAAGTTGACTGTGTATCCCAGAGCCTGTAGCAATTGTATGACATAGTTCAAGTTTTTTGTCAAAATCAATTTGTTGTCCGCTTGTATGAGGCAGTCATCCAGGTACGGGTAAATTTGGATCCCCTGGAGCCTGCAATGAGCAGTTACTGAAGCCAGGCATTTTGTGAATACTCTGGGCGCAGTAGATAAGCCAAATGGCAATGCTGAGAATTGATAATGCTCTGGCCCTGCAAGAAATCTGAGGTATCTTCTGCAGCTGTGTCTGATAGGGACATGCAGGTATGCCTCCTTGAGGTCCAGAGTAATCAGCCAAGACCCCTTGCCCAGCATGGGAAGGAGTTGCTGTAGAGTCAGCATTATGAACTTTGGTACTATGAGAAAGGTGTTTAATGCGGACAAATCCAGTATTGGTCTCCATTGAGTTAATTTTCTTGGAACAAGGAACAGTCTTGAGTAAAACCCCTGGCCTTGTTCTTATCGTGGAACTCTTTCTATTGCTTTGATCTGAGCAAGCAGAGAAATTTGCTTGATAGCCTCTGCCCTCTGGTTTTGTGGTAGGTTTGGCATGCCTTGTTTTCTTGGTAAGGTATGAAAGTGGAACCTGTAAACCTTGGTCTATAATGTCCAAAATCCATTTGTCCTTTGTCAATTTGTGCCAATTGTCCAAAAACAGAGATAATTTTCCACCCAAGGGAGCTTCTATTTGCTCCTTGGTCAGCGGAAGTAGAGGAAAGTCATTGAGATTGTCCCTGTGGGGCAGGGGAGACCCCTGTGTCACTTCTTTGGTTTGCTGGTTGCCATTGTCGTCCCCTGTAAGAACCTCTGTATTGTCCTCTTCCTCGGCCACGCCCATTTTGCCCCCTTTGAAATCTTTCAGGATTAGGAAAGGACCAGTTTTTAGAAGGCCAATTCCTGCTGAATCTGGGTGGCTGAACTTGGAGGAAATCTTTGACCGTCTGAACTGATTTTGCTTTTTCCTCGATGGACTTTAACACATCTTTAGCATTAGCACCAAAAAGCTTGTTCTTTTCCAAGGGTGCATTAAGAAGTTTTGCCTTAACATGATCTGGTAGGGGTTGTTCTTTTAACCATGCATGTCTACGAATGACCGCCCCTGTCATAGCTGCCCTACATGAAGCTTCCAATGCAACATATCCACACTGCAGAAAGTGATTGCTGACTTGCTGAGAATTATGTACAGCTTCCTGCAAAGACTTCCTGTCTAAAGGTTCAGGAGAGGCCAATGTTTTCTGTAAATCATTTAACAGGTAATCCTGATATTGAAACATATGAAAGAGGCAATTCAGAGCTCTCATAGATAAAGTAGTGGAGGTGTAGACCTTTATCCCCAATCTCTCTAATGACCTAGCTTCCCTGTTGGAAGGCAAAGGATTTTTGGAGGTGGAAGCTGAAACCCCTTTAGGTCCCTGAGAAATAGTTTCTAAATCAACAGCATGGGCCCTAAGGAAATGAGAATGTGTTTCTGGGACCCTATAATATCTGTCTGGCTTGGCTGGAGCAGGAGGAAGAGTATCCGGGGTAACACTGGAGTCAGAGTATAGGTCATCCAAAACATCAAGCACAGGAGGTATAGCCAGGGGCCTGTGTTGGGGCTTTTTAAGGAAGGTTCGAAGGCGCTTTCTGGAATCAGAATATTCCTGGCCTTGCCACTTAAAATGTTCCCTCATGGTATGCAGAACTTCCCCAAAAGAAATGTCCTCAGGAGGGGAGGCCGAGGGGATGGAGTCCTCTGCATCAGAGTCCTCATAGGTCTGGAAGAGCTCTTCCTGTCCATCGGAGTGAACAGAGTCCTCAGAATCTTCATCTGAAGGGATAGGGTCAGAGGGTTCAACCCGGGGCCTCTTATTAGGAGGAGGCTGGGATCCTCTCTCAGGATGGGCCCGTGAGCCTCTAATCATGGAAATTAAGTCTGCGGCCATAGTCATGATTTGTGTTTCAGGAGTAGGCTGAGGTATGGCTTTAACAGTAAGGTGCTTGGTCTTGCTGGCTGCCTTAGCACGTGTATAGGCCTTAATAGACATGGCCATAGGTGGCCTAGCAGCTCCACGTGCAGGAGTGACCTTATCTACAGCAATGGTCTCGGGCATTTCCTCGGTTTCAGTATCCGGAGGAAAATCTATAACTGGCGGTGTGGCCTCTGGTATCGGAGGTATCGGTAATGCGGTGTCTTTGGTTCGGAGCAGTGAAATAACCGTCTCAGGGGGAACCGGAGCACTCGCGGTAGGTTTTGGCGTGGAGTCGGTGGAAGACGCAGGCCGAGGATGTCGGTCCCGGTCTTTTCGTTTCTTAGGAGTCTGCGATGTCGGAAGTTCTGACGGCATTGTATAAGCAAATTTATCGCCGAAAAAGTCTTCAGCGAACTCCTCCCGGCGCCTGAGAGTGCGCTTATTGAAGCGAGCACAGGCGACACAGGCCGAGACGTCGTGGTCTGGGCCAAGGCAAGGAAGACAGTAAGAGTGGAAATCCTTATGAGGTATTTGTTTACCACAATACAGACAATTGTTAACTTTTTCAGTAATTTCTGACATCGGCTGAGGCAAGAAAAGGTCCCCAACGGGGTACTTAGCTTTTTTGATGACTTCGGATCGAAGAATACAGGAGCTGACCGACCGGCACTTGCGAACTGCTTCTGCTTCGGGCACCGCGCGGCAAGAAAGACTGAAGAAAATGCCGTTGGCTGATGCTTATATACTCCAGCCGCACTGACGTCGGAGAGGAATGCGACATCAGCCGACGTCGGACCCAGACTTTGGAATCCGGCCGACCGAGGGCTGCCTGAGGCAGGACAACCCATATGTTATGACTGCAGTTGCATTCTTGAAGGACATGTACCAATTCTTAGAGGGCCAATGCCTACTAAATCTAGGAGGCTGTACTTGTAGGAAATCTAACAGTTTGCACAGATTTAGCTTTTTCCTCCATTTTTTAAAGAACTACTTCTGCTTTGTTGCCAAACAGGCGGTCCTGATTTAAGGGAACATCCAGCAATTTAGCTTTAACATGATCTGCCAAGGATTGCTCCTTAAGCCAAGCATGCCTTCTAAGTACAGACCCAGTGACAGCAGCCCTGCAAGATACCTCTGGTGAATCAAAACTACATTGCAAAGTATGTTTTCCAACTTGTTCAGCAGAATGCATTAAATCCTGTAAATCCTTATTTTCAGCACAGTCAGGAATCAACATCATTTTCTGTTTAAGCTATCCAGTAATATGCTGCTGATACTTTAACATATGAAACTGGCAATTTAAGGCCCTAATGGCCAAGGTTGTAGAAGTGTATACCTTCTTACCCATACCCATATATCCAGTGCCCTGGAGTCTATATCAGAGGGGGTAGGATTTTTGGCAGTAGGAGCCTTAATGCCCTTGGGTCCCTGGGAAATGGTCTCAGGATCAAGAACTTGAGAGTCAGGAACCCTGTAATATCTATCAGGTTTTCTGGGAGCAGGGGGTAAAGAGTCAGTGGCCAAGTTAGATTCCGAAAAGGCATCATCAACAATGTCTAGTACAGGAGGGATAGCTAAAAGGCCTGTGCTGGGGCAGGAGCAAGAAATCCCTAAGCCTCCTTTTAGAATCAGAGTAATCCTGGCTTTCCCAAAGAAAATGCTCCCTATGAGTATGCAAGGTTTCACCAAAAGAGAAATCTTCTTGGGGGGGGGGGGGGGGAGCAGAGGGAAGAGTCTCCTCTGCATCAGAATCCTCATAGGTAATAAGGGTAAATCCTGGTCATCAGAGTAAACAAATTTCAGAATCCTAGTCAGAAGTATCAAGCAAATTCAGTCCTAGGTCTCAGAGGGGGAAGGTTGGCTTCCCCTGATTAAAGTAATAAGGTCTTCAGCCATTCTTATTTGTTTTTTAGGCATAGAGGCCTGACCATGCTGTCTGGGTGTCGGTTTTCTAGGCATGGTTCGAGATTTAGGACTTGAAGAAGAAGATGGCATCTGTTTAATATGCAGGTCAGTAGGCCTGAATACATCCTCAGAAGCCAGTCCCTGCACAGCGGCTCCGGACCCATCCAAGGTAGAGACATCCGCAGGTTCCACAGTTGAAGCATCTCTCAGCATAACGGACTCCGAATTGGTCTCAGTAGAGGCCTGCGAATCTGAAGTAGCGGGTATCCGGGGCTGCGAAAGCGCCTCACTGAGTACCGGTGAACTGGCGACTGCCTTAAGGGAAGCGTCGTCAGCAGCTTTGGACCTAGGCGGCCTGTCTCTATCTTTGCGTTTTTTCGGAATGTTGGTAGTCAGATGGCTAACCGAAGACCTATATTGGGTAATTGAGCAGAGTACCAAAATATTTAGATACTTAAATATACCGACGATGAATAGTTTATTGCTTAAATAAGGCACAAAACCAACAGTGAGGTATGTTGTGGTCAGGGCCTAGGCAAGGAATACAGTACGAATGAAAATCTTTATGAGGTATTTGCTTTCCACAAAAAATACAATTATTGACTTTTACTGACATTGGTTTAGAGCAAGAAAAAGCTTCCCCAATGGGGTGTTTAGCTTTAGCTGAAGACTTCGACTCTGAAACTCGAAAACGAAAATTTCAGGAGTTGGCCGACCGGCACTTGCGAACTGCTTCTGCTTCGGGCACCGCATGACAAGGAAGACTGATGTAATGGCATCGGCTGCATGCTTTATACCCCTGACTACCTGACGTCATGGAAAATGAGACCGCAATCAACGCAGGAGCCAAGACTTTGATAATCAGGCCAACTGAGGGCTACTGCAAGCAGATAACCCAAATGTGATGATTGCAACAGTGAAACACGAAGAACATCAAGTAACTGGTCAGACTGCCTAGTCTTCAGTTCTTTGAAGGTAGTAATGAGGTTGTCCATGCACATCCAGGCTGGTTTAACATGTACTCCCCCTTTTTCAAAAAACAGGGCAGAAAACTGAGAGATTACTGCCCTGGTTAACATTGACCCAGACGCAACTTTAGGTACAAAGGACGGTTTAGTACGCAATGATACCCTGTCTTTGTGAAAAATTAAATAAGGCTTTGAAGACAAAGCCTGGAGTTCACACTCTCTTCGAGCTGCTGTAATAGCCACATGAAAAATGGTTTTCCAAGATAATTTTAGGTCAGCCTTGGCTGAAGGCTCAAAGAGAAACTGAATTAAGGCCTGAGCCATCAAATTTAAGTCCCAAGGTGGAGCAGGATCTTTCAACAAGTCTAAGCAAAAAGTCTCCCTCAAGGAAGGCCTTGCATAACTTAGAAGAAGCTAATGAGTTATTTTTGCCTATGTGGAGATTAGAAATGGCAGTCGGTTGAACTGTTAAACTCTAAAAACTAACTCTTCCTTTAAAGACTGAAGCTAAAAATTGAGGGATCGCTGGTACAGGCACTGAAAAAGGATCAAGATCTTTGCTAAGGGCCCAGAAGACAAATCTTTTCCACTTATTCAAGTCTTTCTAGTAGAAGCCTTATGGAAAGATAGCAAATTATGACGGACCACGAAGGTGATCCTGAGCTGTCTAGCTATCAGTGAAACTGAAGAAATCACAAGGTCAATTTCAGGCCCTTTATGTCTGAATCAGTCATGCACATCAGGTGAGACAGGAGGTCTGGAGATGGATCCAGAATCGAGGGTAGATGTTGAGACAAGAGGAATGGAAACCAAATTTGATGAGGCCAAAAGGGGGCAGTGAGGATATCTGTGCTCTTCAAATAAACTGCTTTCTGAAGGAACTTGGGAATTAGTGGCATACAGGATGCCGAAGGGCCAATAGTGAACTAGAGCATCTCCTGGTGACTCCCCCAATGGGGGTAATCAGAGCAAGCAGCATGCTGCACTTATTGGCAAGGGGAAAGGTAAATGGATCGCAGCATGTGTTGCCCAATGATGAAAAATGCTCTCTGCCAAACAAATGGTGAGAAACCAATCATGAGGCATCAGATTGGACTGGTTTAGTTTATCCGCAATCATGTTGCATTTGCCCAAAATGTACACTATTAAAAAGTGGTTGGAAGATATCACCCATTGCCATACTCTCCCTGCTTGTCAAAGATCTGGTTCCCCCTTGTTTGCTGATGTACCAGACGGTGTCTTGAAAGGCCTGCAATGCTAAGATGACAGCTCTCATCTCCATGACAATGACGTGTCTTGGCTTTTTCAGGGACCACATACTTGGACCATCCTTTCCAAGTAGTGCCCCTCCCACCCTCAACTGAAATGGGAAGTGTCTGTGGTCACCATGCCCTTGGAAAGTGGGGAAGAGGATGAACAAAGGGATGACCTTTGCGGAGCTTTTTCAAATGGATCCTCCATATAATACATCTTTTACACACTTAAGTGCCCTTGATTGGCATGGATAATGAATGATGAAAAACTGACCGCTGAGTTGAAGTCCATCGAAGGATTCTCATATGAAATTTGGACAATGGGAATAGGGTGGTAGTTGTTGCCATGGAGCCCAATGCCTGTAGTATCAATCTGGCTGGAAGAGATTAACTATATCACTTTTCTGCCTTGGGACTGTAGAGTATTTATTGGAGTGGAGGGAAGAAAATCCATCTGACTGACTGTCTAAACAAGTGCCTATGAACTCCAGATTCTGTGTTGGGGTGAGTTGAGACTTGTTGCAATGGGCTGTTATCCCTAGAAAAAAACTGGAACAAATAGTTCCTTGACTGTAGTAGTCTATGCCTGGCTGGGGCAAAGAGGGGCCAGTCATCTAGTTAAGGAATGACCCAAAATCCCAGCAGTCTCAAGTGAGCTGTTACCACTGCCATGCATTTGGTGAGCACCTAGGGGGCTGTGGTGAGACCAAAGGGAAGTGCTATGAACTGGTAGTGACAGTCTCACAGCCGGAAGTGTAGTTATCTCCTGAAACACCTGTTAATTTTGATGTGATAGTATGCATCTTGAAGATCCATAGAGTACATCCAATCATCTTTTTTTACAGCAGAAGCAAAATGGACTGAGTTGTGACCATCTACAACTCTGTACACTGAACAAACTGGTTTAATTTGCTGAGATATAGAATTGGTCACCAGTCGCCTGTCTTTTTGGCACCAAGAAGAACTGTGAGTAGGTTTTGGACCCTTTCTGGTCTGGGGAGACTTCTTGGATAACTCTTGTCCAGCAGCTTTGTTATTTCTACAGAAGTTACTTCTCTCTGACTGGGTGGAACATCAGGGATTTTCTTCAAAACGGTGGGAGGGTCTAGGGAAAATGGTATAGTATAACCTCTGGATATAATCCTCTGCACCCACAAATCTTTTGGGATAGTTAGCCAGCCTTTCTGGTGCAGGGATAAATGACCCCTGACTGCCTCCAAAAAAAAGACAGAAAGGACTCCTTTCAGGAGTGCCGACAGGGCCTTTCTGAAAAAGGATCTCTAAAACCCTGGTTCTGCAGACCACCTTTGCAGCGAGGATGGCATCTTCCAGTTCAGTTTCCCCCTCTGCTCCCTGGGGAGCAATCTCCCCGTGAATCCTGGAAAGGACCCTAAGATTTCTTAAATTACATTTTTCTACCACCTTGCTGATTCCTAAAGAAGGGCCTTTGTCTTTGTGTCTTTCGACTTTTCTCGGTTAGGGGTCACCACAGCGGAACTCCGATCTGCTAATGATTGGTAGTGGATTTTTACGTACCAGGTTACCAGCCCTAATGCACAACCTTCAACGAAGGCACGCCCCATTCACGTATGCCTCCACACAGAAGATGCTCTAGCTGAGAATTGAACGTGACAACGTCTTGCTATGAGGCGACACAATGCTACCGCAGCACCACCACCGCAGGGGCTAGAAAAATATACCCCCACGGCAGACAGGGTTGTTTACTCTTGTTCACACCTGCACAGTGTGTCCTTAACCTTTGGACCAAACAGAGATCCGTCTAAAAGCACAGTGATGAAAGACGACTTAAATGGTTCTGCAAAATCACATAAGCGCATCCAGGCAAGTCTCCTAATGGCTATGCCTGAAACCACCTATGAGGTACCTACTTGCAGCATGGATGATCAACTTCATGGACATATTTGGGAAAGATTGGAGAGTAGCCAGTTGCAAAGACATTTTTTCATCCTTGAAAGACCTGGACCCAGAAAGAGATTTGGTGAGCTCCTTGACCAAATCTCATTGCAGTCTCGTAAACTGTGCCAAGTAATTCAGCAATATAAGGTCAAAGGTTGTTGAAGCATAAACACGCATCACATATCTAGTGCTACAGACTATTAGAGGAGGAGACAGAGGAACATTGTTCTGCCAAATCCCTTCTTTATAACTGCAACCACAACCTTGGCATCAACTAGTACTCCCTTGTGTCAGTGTACATGGTCTTTGGGGGGGCAAATATTTTATCCATTCTTTTTGGGATTGACTAAACAGTGTCCGAGCTCCTTCCACATCTGCCAAGAGACAAAATCAATGAGCTAATTGGCTGTAAGGGTCACCCAAGGAGTAAATGGGCCAGACCTGAAAGTCTCCAAGAACACAAATTCCTCCTGGGAAGGGGTGTCGGAAGACTTAACACCTTTTTGTTTCAGGAGCTCCAGGATGTTTCCAAAGTAGATATCAGGTGGGGATCTGAGGGACTCATCAAAATCACTGTCCTCTGAGACAGATTCCTGGGGGAAATTCAAGTGCCTCCTCTTACATGTACTCTTCCAAGGGACTTCCTCAGTGGGGTGATCTGGAAAAGTGTCAAAGAGAAGATGCCCTGACAGACTGGCTGGAGGCTTGTTCAAGTTGGCTCTCCCAATGGAAGGAAGGGATTATCAAGCTCAGTATAAAGAACAGTATGATGTAGCATTGTCTGACACAGACATCTTTCTCTTGCAATGGAGAAAAACCCTCTCCAAAGCTTCAAAAGCACAATGCCTAGGAGAAACCTAAGTTGATGGCTCCAAGGCAGGAACCTCTCGGTTCATCCATCCTGTTAAAATCTTTTATGTACAAGCATACGGAAACTAATACTAATGATGTTGCATACATGGCTAGGTGCATTCAATGTCCTTTTTATATCAGCAAAACAAATCAAAGACTGAAGGACCAAACATGTAATCACTAGTCGGAGATAAAACCAATTTTTTATATAAACATATACAAGAAACAGTATACTTATTTTTAGATTTTTCATTTTTAGAACATGTTCCTATGCATTTTAGAGGGGTGACAGGGTTAATATAACAAAGACAAGAGAATAAATGGAATTTACATTTTAGAGCGCCTCCCTCTACCTGGATTAAGTGAAAAATTTTCGTTAAAACCTTAACTAAAATCCCTACAGAACCAGAATGATGTTAGTGTTTATACTGTCTGTCTAACCAGTCACTGTTTTATATGTGCCTTAAATTTGCAAGATTTCACTTCTTGAACGTCTGTTTTTACAAGCCTGATTAAGCAGTTTTTAACTGTGAATGTTCATTACTTGCAGAACAAACAGTTTAGGGAATTTGCTCTCATGGTTCTGGTACATTTGTTTTTTGGTGAATCGTCAAATCCTGTAACCGACCAGTGCTCCATCCAGTAAGGAGACAGACCAGAGCTATTCAGCGCCAAAGCTTTGAGGGAAAGAGATGGCTTTGAAAGCTTCAGAGTTGACTTCAAACCCCAGAAACCGGCACTGATGCTTCAGCTGAGGGTCCTGCAGATGCGAGACACACTGTGCCAGTCAGTTCAGGGGAACCACTGGTGTTGGAAAGCAAACAGCCTTCAGATCCAAAGTAGATACCCCCAGAGATCTTGGACCCCACAGCTCCAAAACAGAAGGTCGGATCAAAGGAAAAGATACCAGAGGGGAAGTGGAGAGATGTCTGCTCTCAAGCCTGGTAGGGGGTCGGAGTTGGGAGAATCCCCATCTATACCTGTGCTCGGAGAAATTTTATCATCCTGCCAACATCTGCTTCTGAAAGACTTCTGGATGACAGGAAAAAGGACGACATGGAAGGAGAACCCACGAAGGAGGGACAGGGAAGCCTAGATGGAACTGCATCAGACAGAAAAGGTGGAGTACGGATTTGAGGAGACCTCCATTTTTGAGTTGTCAGATATGAGATTGATAGATCCATCTTTTTATGAATCTTAGTGGGAGGCTCCGTTGACAGTGCCTAAGTCAATGTGAAGGATAGATCTAGACACCTTTTTTCAGGACTTCTTCTCTAAACAGAATCAGATTTAGCTTTCTCGGACTTTTTTGAGGGAGTTTAAGCCCTAGACACTAGACAGGAAGATAGAGGGGGCAAGAAACCATGGAGAACTAATTTGTTCCTGTGATCTATCAAAGCCCTAGAATTAAACACTCAACAGATCTCTCAGACATCATCAAGATGTGCTGGACCAGGGCAATACACATTCTCTGTGGGCATATGAATTTTAAAGCTTGTGCCCACAGGAAACGCACTTTTTAAAACCACAATGCCTGTCCATCATAAAGTACAAAACATTCCTATTACCAACAAAAAAGTGACCAATCCACTGACAAAAATTATCTGAAAAAGCTATAAAGTAAGGGTTATAAAGACATCAGTACATTTAAATTATTTATTTTTTTTAATAAGGAAAGGAGAGAAAAGAGAAAACTACCAACACATGAGAGTACTCAAGAGTACAAAGAGGTACCAACAATGGTACCGAAGGTAACAATGGTAACTAGAAACAGAACGAGGATAGAGAAAACTATTTAAGAATTAACTGATTATAATAAAATATGGAAAAAAGAATAAAGTCACTAGTACAAACTCAGTTAGCTCTCAATCCCTGAAAAAAATCCAAAAACATTCAAATGCGCGAGAGCCAGGAATCCAAGTCTGACACCTAGTAGCAGCAAACAAGATCAGAGGTATGTTAGGTTGGCTAGGCATTACAGGCAAAGGGAGGTGCTAGAGAGTTCTAGGACCCAGTGATCTAGTAGAAGCCTCTGAATCAGACCAGAGTTTCGGATCCAAACCCATTAGTTGAGGAATGAATGAAAATGACATCAGATTCATAATTATGACTTGAAGGAATTTATTTGGGAGGAAAAGGCGGCAAGAGTTAAGTGGGATAAATTGTTTTTTTCCTCACAGAACAAAGTGATTCAGGATGATCAGATATGAAGGTATTAAACAGCTATACAGTCAAGTCTGACATGTATAACACAAGCAAAAGACTACATACTAAAGTGGAAAGAAATGATGTTGAAACTGTGGTGGTGGTGGTCGGGCTGCAAAATATGGAGAGAATAGGATTTTGGATGCTGGTCATTAAGGAAAAGAATCTTCTTTTTCCCAGTTAGGGGTTGCCACATTGGATCACCTGTCCACTCATGATTGGCAGTGGAGTTTTATGGTGTGGAGTTGCCAGCCCGGCGCCCAACCAATATTATGCTGACAAAAAAGAAAATAGTCTAAAAGCTAAAAACATAGAATTAGAGAAAATGGATTTCACTAGTGAGAGTGACGGCAAGTAGAAGTATAGAAAATAGCCAAAAGGGATTGGAATTTGTTGGAGAAAATTACAAAAGGAATCAATGTATAGGGAGCAAATAATTTGGAAAGGATGAGGCCAAGCAGAAGTTTGGACTGCATGTTGGAGACAGCCTTTCCTACCACAGATCGACAGGAGTGTAGTTACAGAGAAAGGGACAAGGGACTTTTAAATGAAAAATTTGTTGAGTTTACAGTTGAGTCTAGAGGGTCTATATCACCTTATCAAATGATTGAGAATGAACTCGCTTTCATCGATCCAAAAAGGTTAAAACCCCTACAGAGCGAAGAAAGTACAGTTTTGTACCTACCATAAATGTAGATGTCCGAACTGGATAGCATCTGCAGTCATAACAACTGGGTTGTCCTGTCGTCAGGCAGCCCTTCGGTCGGCCGGATTCCAAAGTCCGGTCCGCTTCGCTGATGTCGCACTTCACCCGACGTCATCTCTGCTGGTCTTCGGGTATAAAGGCATCAGCAGACGCCATTTTCTTCAGTGTTTCTTGCCCCAGATGCCAGTTGCCCTCTTGGAAGGCTAAATTTTGGGTAAAAATGCCAATGTTCCCCAAAGGATAGAAGGCAAACAAAAAATAAGCATGTATGTACATATATACAAACAAATACACCATAAAAGACTCCCCCCCACCAGCTAGCTATTAGGAGGGTAAATACCCTAGGAGTACCACAGAGGGGAAGGAGGGAGGGTAATCCTGACTGCAGATGCTATCCAGTTCGGACATCTACATTTATGGTAGGTACAAAACTGTACTATGTCCTTCATGGATGCATCTGCAGTCATAACAACTGGGTAGAATACCATAGCCAACTAGGGGAGGAGGAAGAATAGATTATGGTGTGGTTAGGATCCCTTGCAGTACAGCAGTGGCAAACCCTGCTCGGGATCTGGAATACAGAGGTAAATTATAATGCTTGGCGAATGTATGCACGGAGGTCCAAGTAGCCGCCTCAATAATGTCCTTGGTTGCCACTCCTCGTAAGAAGGCTGTGGTAGTGGCTGTTGCTCTTGTAGAATGACGTCGTATGTTCTGTGGAATTGGTTTTCCATGGAAGGAGTAACAGAATCGTATGCAATTTCCTATCCATTTGGAGATTGTCTGTTTGGAAATTGCTTTTCCTTCCCTTCCTGTTGCATAGGCTACAAAAAGCTGGTCAGTTTTTCTGTTACTTTCTGTTCTGTCCAGGTAGTAGCGTAGCTGTCTGTGTACATCCAAGGTATGCAGCATTCTTTCCCCTCTGTTTTGCGGGTTGGGGAAGAAGGTAGGTAGGTGGATTGCCTGGTTTAAGGACACTCTGGATACCACCTTAGGCATAAATGTAGGATTAGTCCTCATGGACACTCTGTCTTGGTGGAAGATTAGGAAGGGTTGTACTGCCATTAGGGCCTGAAGTTCAGAAACCCTCCTTGCTGAGGTTATTGCCAGTAGGAAAGCAGTTTTCCATGAAAGATGCTGTAGGTCTGCTGTTGCTGCTGGTTCAAAAGGTGCAGTGTCAACTTTTCTAGCACAAAGTTCAAATCCCAAGCTGGCAGTGGTGGTTTCCTAGGAGGTTTTACATTCTTGATCCCTCTGAGGAACTGCCTGAGTAGAGGATGTGAGAAGACAGGTGGATCAAAGCTGTATTCTGCTGAAATAGCTGATGCATGTATCTTGATGGAGGAATAGGACAGGCCTGTATGTAGAAGCTCTGCCAAGTACTCCAGAATGTTAGTCATATCTATATTCGACACATCCTTCCCTCTTTCAGCACTCCAAATGACAAACCTTTTCCATTTCCCTGCATAGTTTCTTCTTGTTGAAGGTCTGCGGGCTTCAAGGATAATGTCTTTAACCCTTTGGGAGAGATCTGGAATAGTTGCTGCTATGTGATGTGCCATGCAGTCAGCTGCAACGTTTTAGGTTTGGATGCATGATGCTGTAGTTGTTCTGAGTTAACATCAAAGGCATCAGGGTATTGACCACATTTTGTCCCGAGACATGCTCCTCAGCAATGGGTACCAGTGTTGTCTTGGCCAGTTTGGAGCTATCAGGATTATCCTTGGACGTTCCTCCTTGATTTTTAGTAATACCTTGTGTATCAAGGGAAGAGGTGGGAATGCATATGCTGTCAGGCCTTTCCAGCTGAAGGAGAGCAAATCCACTTTCGATGCAAGTGGATGGAATGTCCTTGTGCAGAATTTTTTGAGCTGGTGGTTGAGAGGGGAAGCGAATAGATCTATCTGTGGCATTCCCCATTTCTTTGCGATGGTCTTGAAGATGTCCGGGTGTAGCATCCATTCGTGAGCATCCGAGGTGGTTCTGCTTAACATGTCTGCTAAAGTGTTCTCCTTTCCCGGTACAAACATTGCCTGTAACTGGATGTTGTAGCTGAGTGCCAGGTTCCAAAGGTCCAAAGTCATTCTGCATAGGGGGTATGAATGAGTGCCTCCCTGTTTGTTGATGTACCACATGACTGTGGTGTTGCTGTCCTTATCATCAAATGGCCTTCTTTGAGAAATGGTCTGAATTTTTGGATTGCCAGTTTTACTGCCAGCATTTCTTTTAGGTTGATGTGCAGGTGAAGCTGGTCCTGCGTCCACAATCCTTGCACGCATTTGTCCAGCATGTGAGCCCCCCATCCTAGGTCTGGTCTGAGGCGTCTGTTGTGATGGTTTGGCTTGCTTGATATTTGTGAAAGGGTAAGCCTGGGTTTGACTGGCATGCTTGAGCCCACCATAGGAACTCCTGTTTTAGGCATGGAATTAGTGGAATTTCTGCTTCTAGGCTGTGCCTGTGTTGGGACCATAAATTCTTTAGGTACCACTGTAGTTTTCTCATATGTAGTCTGGCATGTGGAACCAAGATTATGCATGATGCCATGAAGCCCAAGGCCTGCAGAACTTTTCTTGCTGTTAGTTTGCTGTGGTTTGTTAGTGCCAAGAAGTAAAGAGGGAGATCTTTTCGTTTTTCTGCAGTTAGGAATGCCATTTGTTTTACTGTGTCCAATTCCACGCCCAAGAATGTCCTTGTTTGGGATGGAATCAGCCTTGATTTTTGCAAATTGACTGTGTATCCCAGTGCTTGTAGCAAGTAAATGACCCTTTGTAAATCTGTTGTCAGCTTGCTTTTGTTGTCCCCTTGTAGCAGGCAGTCGTCCAGGTATGGATAAATTTGGATTCCCTGTAGTCTGCAGTGGGCGATTACTGATGCCAGGCATTTTGTGAATACTCTGGGTGCAGTAGATAAGCCAAAGGGCAATGCTGAGAATTGATAGTGCTCTGATCCTGCAAGAAATCTGAGGTATCTTCTGCAAATTGGTCGAATGGGGACGTGCAGGTATGCCTCCTTGAGATCTAGAGTTACCAGCCAACACTCCTTGCCCAGCATGGGAAGAAGTTGCTGTAGGGTCAGCATCTTGAATTTTGGGACAATGATGTATGTGTTTAAGATGGACAGATCGAGAATAGGTCTCCAACTTTTTTCCTTTCTTGGAACTAGGAATAGTCTGGAGTAGAATCCTTTGCCTTGTTCTGTTATTGGTACTCTTTCCACAGCTCTCATCTTTGTTAATTGCATTATCTGCTGTAGAGCTTCTGTTTTTGATTTGGAGGTAGGTTTGGCATTCCTCTTTGACTGGTATAGTGTGGAAGTGGAACCGGTAACCTTGGTCTATGGTTTGCAAAATCCACTTGTCTTTTGTGATATAGTGCCAGTTCTTTGAAAATAAGGTTAATTTTCCGCCTAAGGGTGCTGCTATTTGTTCCCTGGTAGGCGGAGTTAGACTCAAGTCACTGTGATTGCCCTGTTGTAGTGGTAGTGGCTGTGCCTGTGGCTCTGTTATTACCTTGCCACTGTCGTCCTCTGTAGGCACCCCTCTAGATTGATTTCTGCCTCTGGAACGCCTATTCCTGCCCCTTTGGGATCTTGTGGAGTCAGGAAAGGACCAATTTTTGGCAGGCCAGCTCCTGCTAAACCTTGGGGCTGAACCTGCAAGAAATCTTTAACCGTTTGTACAGATTTTGCCTTTTCTTCCATTTTCTTCATTACCTGCTGGGCAGGTGTACCAAACAAACTGGTCTTATCCATAGGAGCATCTAATAACTTAGCTTTAACATGATCCGGTAAAACTTGTTCCTTCAACCATGCATGTCTTCTTATCACTGTGCCAGTCATGGCTGATCTAAATGAAGCCTCCAGTGCATCATAGCCACATTTTAAGGAATGGTTACTAACCTGTTGTATGTTATTTACCATTTCCAATAGATTTTTCTTATCTATAGAGTCATCAGAGGATAGCTTTTTAGTTAACTGATCAAGCATAAACTCTTGGTATTGTATCATGTGAAAGTGACAGTTTAAAGCTCTAGCTGAGAGAGTAGCAGAGGTGTAAACCTTTTTGCCCCATCTGTCTAAAGACGTGGCTTCCCTTTCAGAAGGAATAGGGTTTTTTGCTGTGGTTGAGGCTACTGCCTTAGGGCCCTGGGATATAGTTTCGGGGTCTGCAAGAGGGGCCTTGTATAGGTGATGATGAGTGTCTGGCACCCTGTAAAATCTATCTGGTTTGGCAGGTGCTGGAGGTAAAGAATCTGGTGCAGTGCAAACATCATTAAATGCATCGTCCACAACAGAGAGGACAGGAGGTATAGCTAAGGGCCTGTGTTGTGGTAGGTGCAGAAAAGTCCTAAGTCTTTTTCTGGAGTCTGAAAAATCCTGTTCCTGCCATTGGAATTGTTCTCTCATGGCATGTAAGGTTTCCCCAAAGGAGAATTCTTCTGGTGGGGAAGAAGCTGGAATGGATTCTTCAGCATCCGAGTCCTCAAAATTGGAGAAAGGAGCCTCTGGCTGGTCTGTAATATCTGAGTCTTCCGCAGAATCATCAGAGGACACAGGCTCGAGGGGCTCTGCTCTAGGTCTCTTTTCTGGGGGCTGAGAGGCCCTGTCTGGGTGAGATTGAGATCCCCTAATTAAGGATATTAAATCTTCTGCCAGAGTAAGCATTTGTGAACTAGAAGTGGGCCTGGTTGAGGGGGGTTTAACAGGCACTGACTTAGTAGATTTGGCTGCTTTAGCCCTGGCGAAGGCCTTAATAGACATGGCTGCTGCAGGAGGCCTAGCAGCACCACGTCCTGGGGTAGAGACATCCAAAGGGATGGTGTCTGATAAGTCACTAGTAACCACTGTAGTAGGTAAAATTTCTGAGGCCGATTCAAGTAAGGTAACCGGAACCTCAGTAGTAGTCATTGATTCGGCTGTACTCTGATCAGTTTTCTCGGTTTCGCCGAAACGGAGACACTCGCGGTTTGCTTAACCATGGTTTCGGCCAAAACCACGGACCGCGAGTGTCGGTCTTTTTCTTTGCGTTTTTTAACAATTTGGGTAGTCGGAGGATCCGACGGCATAATGTACGCAAATTCAGAGCCGAAAAACTGTTCAGCAAACTCCGACCGACGCCTAAGCGTTCGTCGGTTGAAAGAAGCACAGGCCGAACAGGCTGCTACGTCGTGGTCTGGGCCTAAACAAGGCAAACAGTAAGAGTGGAAATCTTTATGAGGTATTTGTTTCCCACAAGTTAAACAGTTATTGACTTTTTCTGACATCGGCTGAGGCAAGAAAGAGTCCCCAACGGGGTACTTAGCTTTTAGAAGTCTTCGAAGGAGTATTCGGTAGTAGTAATCTCTGGATCTGACCGACCGGCACTTGCGAACAGCTTCTGCTTCGGGCGCCACGCGGCAAGAAAGACTGAAGAAAATGGTGTCGGCTGATGCCTTTATACCCGAAGACCAGCAGAGATGACGTCGGGTGAAGTGCGACATCAGCCGAAGCCGGACCCGGACTTTGGAATCCGGCCGACCGAAGGGCTGCCTGACGACAGGACAACCCAGTTGTTATGACTGCAGATGCATCCATGAAGGACATCAATCGATTTTTTTCCCCAGGGAAAAAAATAGGTGGGCCGTCTTTGGGACTTTGCCATTTCCTCCACTACGGCGCAATCTCGGAGTTTGTATATTTAAGTAGGGTGTGTGTGGTGGGCACAGCCCCCCCACAATTCATTTTGTGTTTAAACTTTTTTTTTTTTTTTTTTTTGCAGAGCAACGATTTTTTCCGTGGGAAAAAAAATAGCTGTTCTGTGTTTTTGTTCTTTAGGGGTTTCGACCTTTTCGGATCGATGAAAGTGTGTTCACTCTTTTCATTGTTCAATAAGGTAATATAGACCACAGTCAAGAACAGAAGCTGCAGTTGAAAGTGATTAGTACAGCATATAGAATAATGTATTTTAACTGTAAGAATCAATCAGATAAAGTTAGAAAAGACTGGAAAATGAGAATAGAAAGGCAATATAAAATAAAACATGAAGGCATTTGCATGGCTCCCAAGAACGTTAACAAATCCAGAATGTTTAGGAATCTTGCATGGAAGTGTTTGTATAGGTATGTTTATACCCAAAGCAGACTTCAAATTCTCCACAGAAATGGCTAGACATCTGATGGGAGAGAGAGGTGTAGTTGGGAACATGCTTTGGGAATACAAGTTGGTAAATATTAGAAATTCTAAGTAGGCTATTTTGCTATAACAATTTGTTCCCCCCAGCATTTCTAACTAAGGAAATGTTTCTTTTGAGCTGGGATGTAGCAAATGAATTGCCTACACAGCTAATCCCTCTTAAGCTTAATGCTGTTAGCTGTCAAAAAAGTAGTTAGTAAAAAACAGAAATCAAAAACTAAAACAAATGAGACAGTACTATTGAACGCTGTAAAAGAGATAAAAAAAAGCTTAAGATGCCGGGAGCTGACACAATGGTTAAGATGCTTACTTGACAGATAAAAGGTGCAGGGTTTCATTCTCCAGCGAGATAACTGTCTAGACTTAAAAGGGCCCAAACAAGGCAGTTATTGTAGTACTAATCTTTGAGCTATTAACTACAAAGCATATTATTTAGAATAGGGAGGAAGTCAACTACATAAACAAATGCAATCTATGGGAATGCATACAGCTAATGCTCAGAGGTCGTGGCATTGCAGGGAAAGCAGGTCTTGAGCAATTTATGTAATGTTAAATTGAGTAATTGTTAAGAAAGCAATCAAGTTTACATCTAGAAAAACACTTTTTTCTCTTTTATAATTGAATGTGTACTCATGTCACTACGTAATATGCAATGCTGCTAATGCTGAATAAAAAAAGTTTCTAAATTCTGGTGTATTAAAAAAAAAAAAAAACTTAAGTATCAGTGATGCCCATCCAGAGCAAAATGAAAGTAAACTGTAAAGACTCTTAAAACTAGTGATGCTAAGAAATGCCTATGATCTCTTCATCCAAATACTATGAAGTGGCATGGCAAAGCACCCAGAGACTATTTTGGATAAAAGGGAACCTAAGGTCAGGATTATATAAACATTCATCCCTTACCTCCACCATCCTCCCAAAAATCAATAGCTTTTACTGCCCTTGAAACGGAAAATGGGGCTTGCCATAAAGTAGATCTGTCAAAGATGGCTAAATTAAAATAGGGACAAGACAATTCTGGGAATTACTGAAAAAGAGCAACAGTCCCCCTTAACTGACAGAAAAGATGGTTATTCTGCTTAGGGTGGAATGGAAAAACTACTCCCTGAATCAGGTTAAAACTGAACACTGAAATGCACAAGACTACCAGTAGTCATCCTTCAGGGTTTCTAAATCTACATGGAGTGGCAGAATGCCAAGGCATGCTTGGCCTTACTCTTAGGGGAAGAAGTAATCCTCTTCCTCTTCTCAGAGCGAGAGAGGAGAGAGGAAATGGTCTCTTCAAAAGGGAGTAGGCCTACTTTTATTACAAGAGACCATCCACCAGGGCCTAGGAAAGTTTTGCCAAGCAGTGCCCCCTCCTGGAAATGAGGCCAGAGCACACTGACTATACATATGCAAATTAAATTAAAACCTTAGCCACGCACATCTGTGCAAAGAAGAACCTATAGCCTTAGCAAGAGATAGGGACAACACAAACAACTTTACTTCCCTTCCTGAAGTGGTACCATAACTCTGTTGGGTTCAGGGAAGGTCTCAAGAAAAAAAAGTCTTAGGCCCAATTTTTTTCTACGGGCTGCTCCCCAAAATCAGGCTGGAGAACCTCAAGCTTGAGCTTTTCAGCAATGGGACAGGAAATGCAAACATCCAAGGCGGCATCCTCAGGTAAAATCATGGAAGATGTTCTTTCAATACTCAGATCACCTTAACCTTGGCATCAGAAAAACTCAAATCATAACCTGAATGGAATCCCAACCTGTAAAAACACAGGAGGTGTCACAAAATGTTGGCAAACCTCAAGCAAGGTTGGCCCTAGTCAGTCCATTCAGTTAAGCTCTCAATGGAAAAGAATATTCCCCCCGCTCAGGTCGAGAAGCACACCCTGCCAGTTCAATTAGAAACTTCACTCCACTGATGTAGGATTTGAAAGAGCTTCAAACAAGACAAAAATAGCAGTTTAAGTAAACTTACCATAATAGCAGATGTTTGATCAGTAACGCAGAAGGCTAAATTACATTGGTTATATCTTGATTAGGATGCAACAGCCAGCTTCCAAAGCTTCAGGGAATTTTCAACATTCCCAAACCCTTCAAGCTTGAGCTGAGCTGACAAAGTCAGGTTTTAGCACTAAGCCCTTAAGAACTTACATGCTAACAGAGAGGAGAGGGGACAATATTAGAAAAAGCAAAAATACATGTCCACACCCAAGCAAAAAAAAAAAAAAAAAATGAGGAAGGGAGAGGTTACTGCACCAGTGATAATTTGATAATCTACTGTTATGCTAATTTTTCTTACACAACTGTATTATATTCCATCATATTGATCATTGTTGCAGTAGACTAAGCTATATGGACAGATAACTACAATTTAGAAAAATTGGAAGGAGAAAAAGTAGCAGTCCAAGAATACAAGGAGAAAAGTCCAAGCAAAGCGTGTCCTAAGCTTGGAGAAGAAATCTAGTTTTTACTGCTTTGTTAACGTATGCACAGAGCACCAAGATGCGGCTTACACAATCAATCACTTATCAAAAAGCCAAAGGGTGAAGTCAAGTATTTTCCTGTTTTTTCTGTACTCTTCTTATGAGTCTTATTTCCTTGAGACTTTTGTCCATCCTTTTCTTTCTGTTTTGTCTTGGTTTGTCCACAACCTTAGAAGGGGATGCAGAAGACTTGAGAAGATAAGCCTTTAAGGACCAGCTTGTCCCTACAATGTTGGGCAGCCTTGTGAATGAAAGAAGCACGGGTCTCACAGAGTTAGTGTCAAGGTAGGCCCACTCCCAGACTATGTACACAGAGGACGTGGAGATTTTCAGGTGGGACTTTGTGGCCACACTTAGGTCACTTATTGAAGCTTTTGTCTGACATAGTCCCTGTTGTATCACAAAGACAAAAAAAGCCTTCAGCAACAAAATACATAATAGATAATAACACTATTAATAGCCTAACTAGAAAGTCTTACCACAAGAAAAGTAGCTTATGAGCTACAAAGCACTAACAAAAAAACAAAACAGTAATCCCTTATGGATCCTAAAACATTGTTTACACTAAAATAATACAAATACCTAAATAGCTAAATATAGGTATACATATGCAAACAAAAAACTTATTCTGCAGAGATGAAGTTCATGATTTTTTTTTTTTTAAATAAATGCTAAGGAACAGTAGGATAAGGTCAAACTAGTAAGCTAAGCTTAAAGGCTGAAACAAATAGAAAATTATTGACTTTTCATCAAAGCAATACAGGATATCAGAAGCCCTGAAAAGTACAGTTTTGTACCTACCATAAATGTAGATGTTCGAAGATCCACATTGCTGCAGTCCTTACACTTGGGGTAGTCCGCTGTCCTCGGTCGGCCCGAATATCAAAGTATAAGGCTGACGTCGGTCAAGGCGCATTTGACTGACATCAGGACGTCAGGGTACAAATGCGCATGACCGACGTCATATCCTCAGTCTTTTCATGCCCCAGATGTCAGAAGACCCTAAAAATAAAGGTCAAAAACCAAAAGACAGCAAACCAACAACCAACCATCCTAGCACTAAACATATGTACAATATATACAATAAACAATATACACCCAATTGACCACCCAACCCACACAACCGCCTCTAACTACAGAGGGGAAGGAGGGAGGGTATTGGACTGCAGCAATGTGGATCTTCGAACATCTACATTTATGGTAGGTACAAAACTGTACTATGTTCTTCATCTCACATTGCTGCAGTCCTTACACTTGGGTAAAATCCCAAAGCAGAGGAAAGGGAGGATGGCCAAATTATAAGGAAGCAGGAGCTGCCAAAATGCCCTGCAAAACAGCAGTGGCAAAACCAGCCCTGGATTTAGAGTAAAGTGGCAGGTGATAATGCCTGGAAAAAGTATGCACTGAACTCCAAGTAGCTGCCTCCAAAATATCCTTAGTTGCCACCCCTCTCAAAAAAGCTGCTGACGTAGCAGTAGCCCTAGTGGAATGAGGCCTAATCCCAGCTGGAACTTCCTTGCCATGATGGGAATAACAGAAAGCAATGCAAAACCCAATCCACTTAGAAATAGTTTGTTTTGACACAGGCTTGCCATGAGAACTCAAAGCAAAAGAAACACATAACTGCTGAGACTGCCTGAACCCTTTAGTTCTGTCCAAATAATAACGCAACTGCCTGTGTACATCTAAAGTGTGCAAAATCTTTTCCCCTTTATTTTGGGGATTTGCATAAAAGGTAGGCAAATGAATAGTTTGGTTTAAAGCCACACTAGAAACCACTTTAGGCATAAAGGAAGGATTAGTACGTAAAGATACCCTATCCTTATGGAAAATCAAGAAAGGTTCAACTGCCATAAGGGCCTGCAACTCAGAAACCCTTCTTGCAGAGGTAATAGCCAACAAAAAAGGAGTCTTCCATGATAAAAACTTTAATTCAGCAGTAGCTGCAGGCTCAAAAGGTTGTAGAGTGAGTTTCTCCAACACAAAATTGAGATCCCAAGCAGGAGTAGGAGCACTTCGTGGGGGTCTTATATTCTTTGCCCCTCTAAGAAATTGCTTGAACAAAGGATGAGAAAACAATGGTGGGTCACAATCATAGTGAGCCGAAATTGCTGCAGCATGAACCTTAATAGAAGAGAGGGACAAACCTTTGTCCAGTAACTCAGTAAGATATTGAAGAGCCACACTCAAATTAGGCTCAGAAACATCAAAATCCTTTGCTGCACTCCAAAATAAAAATCTCTTCCATTTTTCTGCGTACACTTTCCTTGTACTAGGCCTTCTAGCTTCCAAAATAACATTCAAAACTTGTTGTGGAAGTGGAGGCCCACTATGGTTCAAAACAGAATATGCCAGGCTGTTAGGTGCAGAGAGTGAAGCTTGACATTGAGCAAATGACTGTCCTCCTGAGACAACAGGTGTGGAATCGTAGGCAAATTCCATGGAGGCTTCCGTACCAGGCTCCTCAGTAATGGGTACAAATGCTGTCGAGGCCAATCTGGAGCTATTAAAATCATCCTTGGCTTGTCTTGTCTGGCCTTTAGTAGTACCTTTGGGAGGAGAGGCAGAGGCGGAAAGGCATACACATGAAGATTGCTCCAATTGAAAGAAAGAGCATCCACTCTCCAAGCCGTGGGATGAAACCTTTTTGTGCAAAACTTTGGCAGCTGGTGGTTTAGTGGGGAAACGAACAGATCTATGTCTGGAGTTCCCCATGACACTGTCAATATCTGAAATACATGAGGATCCAATTTCCACTCGTGGGGATCCATAATTTGTCTGCTCAACACATCTGCTAAGGAGTTCTGTGCTCCCGGCAGAGACCTTGCCTGAAGATTCAGCTGTAAACTGAGAGCAGTCTCCCACAAAATCATCGCTTGCCTGCATAGAGGATAAGAATGTGTTCCGCCTTGCTTGTTGATGTACCACATGACAGTTGTGTTGTCTGTTAGAATCAACACCTGCCCTGGAAGAAGTAAATCCTTGAAGGCTATTAATGCTAACTGGACTGCTAACATCTCTTTCAAGTTGATATGTAGATGTTGTAGTCTGGCAGGCCACTTGTCTTGTATCCACTTTCCATCCAGATGAGCTCCCCAAGCTTTGTCTGAGGCATCTGTCGTTAGAATCTGACTCGCCTCTGGCCGGGTCACAGAGAGTCCCTTGTTTAGGTGACATTCCTGAGCCCACCACAAAAATTCCTTTTGAATGCAAGGTATTATTTGAATGACAGTGTCCAAATCCTGGCAGTGCTGTGTCCATACATTTTTGAGATACCATTGTAGCTTCCTCATATGCAGTTTGGCATTGGGAAGCACCAGAATACAAGATGCCATGAACCCTAAGGCTTGAAGGACTGTCCTTGCAGTCAGCCCGGACTGATGAGACAACTGATGAAAGTAAAGGGAAAGATTCTTTTGTTTGTCCGGGGTCAAAAGGCCATCTGGGATGCTGTATTCAGTCTCACACCCAGAAAGCACATGTCTTGAGAGGGTACTAGACTGGACTTTATTTCGTTCACAGAATACCCCAGGCATCTTAGCACTGCTATCACATAATCCAAATGATGAAGAAGCTCGTCCCTTCCTTGAGCCAGAATTAGGCAATCGTCCAAATAGGGATAAATCTGAATTCCTTTTAACCTGAGGAAAGCTATCACTGGAGCCAGAACCTTCGTGAACACTCTGGGCGCAGTAGATAAGCCAAAGGGCAATGCAGAGAACTGATAATGAGAAGTCCCAGCTCGAAAACGCAGATACTTCCTGCAACTCAGTCTGATAGGAACATGAAGATAAGCCTCCTTGAGATCTAAAGTTACCATCCAATGATCTTTGCCCAGCAGAGGTAAAAGCTGCTGTAGCGTCAACATTTTGAACTTGGGAATGTCCAGATAAGTGTTGAGGATAGATAAGTCCAAAATTGGTCTCCACGTGTTCCCTTTCTTTGGTACGAGGAACAGGCAAGAATAAAATCCTAGGCCCACTTCTGGCATAGGAACCGGTTGAATGGCCCCTAGTTGGAGTAACAGAGAAATTTGCTTGTGAGCCTCTATTCTTTGTGGAGGAGGAACGTCTGGCATGCCTTTGAAAGGAGGCAAGGTATGGAAATAAAACCTGTAACCGTGGTGTATGATATCCAATACCCATCTGTCTTGGGTAATTAAACTCCAATTTTCTTTGAAAAGTGCCAACCTTCCTCCCAAAGGTGCTGCCAGACGAGAAGGCTCTGGCAGCTGAAAAGGTAGGTCATTGGGTCTGTTTACGAAAGGACTGACCCCTGCCCTCACCTGAAGACTGTGCAGGAGAACTCCCTGTTCGAGGCCTGAAAGAACCCTGAGCTCTGCCCCTACCACGTCTAGATCTACCCCTAGACTGGGAATCATAAGAAGGATACATCCACCCCTTAGTAGGCCAATTTCTACTAAACTTTGGAGGCTGAACCTGCAAAGAATCTTTAACAGTCTGCATAGACTTAGCCTTGTCTTCCATTTTCTTTAAAACTGTCTCAACAGGAGAACCAAACAACACATCAGATTGTAAAGGAGCATCTAAAATCCTTGTCTTAACATGTTCAGATAAATTCTGATCCCTCAGCCAGGCGTGCCTGCGAAGAACTGACCCAGTGGCAGCCACCCTAGACGAGGCCTGTACAGCATCAAAACCACATTGCAAAGAATGCTTACCCACCTGTTCAAAAACATGTACTAAGTCTTGTAACTCTTTACACTCAATACCTTCCGCCAGAGCATCTACCTTAGACTTCAATTGTGAAAGGAGATAGTTTTGGTATTTCAACATGTGAAACTGGCAATTCAAAGCCCTCATAGCTAGGGTGGAAGAAGTATAAACTTTCTTTCCCCATCTATCCAAAGCCCTGGCCTCTTTATCTGGAGGAACCGGATTTTTGACAACAGAAGCCTTAACACCTTTAGGCCCCTGACTAACAGTTTCTGGGTCTGCCCTAGGATTCTTAAAAAGATACTTATGAGCTTCGGGCACCCTGTAATACCTATCCGGTTTAACAGGAGCAGGAGGCAAAGAATCAGGATTAAGAGAAGCCTCTGCAAAAACATCTTCCACCACATCCAGAACAGGAGGTATAGCCAAAGGCCTATGCTGGGGTAAAAACAAAAATTCCCTAAGCCTTTTCCTGGAATCAGAGAAGTCCTGACCTTCCCACTTAAAATGCTCCCTCATGGAATGAAGAGTCTCTGAAAAAGAAAAATCCTCAGGAGGAGAAGCAGAAGGAGTAGAATCATCCACATCAGAATCAGAATAAGGAGAATACTCCTGCAAGTCTTCAGCCGAAGACTCTGAAACATCCGAAGCCTGCTCAAAACTCCCAAGCTCAGGTTCCACCCTAGGTCTCTTATCAGGAGGGGGCATAGAACCTCTAATCAAAGTAATCAAATCTTCTGCCATTTTAAGCATATGCTTCTTGGGCACAGACCCTGAAGAACTAGGGGAGACACCAACTGAAGCTAAACCTGGCCTGCCTCTGTGAGAAGCCTTAGAAACAGAAGGAGAGGGCCAAAACACCCTAGGAAGGGAGGGGAGTAAAGTAACCTGAGAAGCCCCTTCAGCCTGGCCTGCCTCCTGAGAGGCCACATCTTGCAATAACAAAGTCTCTCCCTGGGACTCCAAAGAAACCTCTGGCAGAACCACCGGCTCCACCGAGACCTCTAAAGAACCGGCGTCAGGTACGGACGGTTCTTCTAGCCTAGGCTTAGCTGCTTTGTCCTTGCGCTTCTTCGAAGAAGCGGGCGTCGGAGCATCCGACGGCTTTTTATAATTACACCGCTTCCCGAAGACTAACCTGGCACAATCTAACCTTCTCTTTATAGTGCGCTTGTTAAATCTAGCACAAGAGCGACACCCAACAACGTCGTGCTCAGGCCCTAAACAAGGAATACACAAAGTATGATAATCTCTATGCGGTATCTGTTTCCCACAAGAAATACAGTTATTCACTTTTTCTGACATCCGGTAAACCACTGAGGCAAGAAAAAACTAAAATATTCCCCAACGGGGTACTTAGCCAACTTTGACTCGGTCTGAAACTCCGACCGAAAATTTCAGAATGCCGAACGGCACTTGCAACGCTGCTTCTGCATCGGACCATGCGGCAAAAAAGACTGAGGATATGACGTCGGTCATGCGCATTTGTACCCTGACGTCCTGATGTCAGTCAAATGCGCCTTGACCGACGTCAGCCTTATACTTTGATATTCGGGCCGACCGAGGACAGCGGACTACCCAAGTGTAAGGACTGCAGCAATGTGAGATGAAGAACATCACATCAACATCATAGGGTGCTATATCCCTCCAGGCAACAATATCCCCATTACAGAAAAACTGGATATCTAACTCCCTCCCCCAGGAAAGCATAGTATTAGGAGACCTTAATACTGACTGGCAAAACTGTTCCATTCATAAGCCACTCTCCCATATTAACCTACATGGCCTAACCCAACTCATCACTTCCCCCCACAAGAACAGACAAGAGAACCAAACATCAATCCACTCTAGATTGGATACTCTTATCTCACCCATCACTGATATTCCTAGCAGGGTGTCTACCAGACATCAAGTAGTTACCAAGCCACATTCTTACTCAGATCAAAATCACCACAACTGACCCAAACATCTACATGCCTAATTAGAAACAAAAAACACTAACTGCTTCAACTTTATAATCAACTTAAAAATGTGCAACTGGGCCCCCCTTAAAAACCTACCTCTTGATGAAGCTGTACTGTATTTCAATACTACCTTCTTAAACACCCTTCATCATCATGCCCCAGAACAACAAGAATTAAAACTAAATATGCCCCCTGGTTAGCCCGAGACACAAAATCCCTCCTCAAAAAAAGAAACAAGGCCTGGACCAACTACCTAAACAGTAAACCCCAATTGAACAAACAAATATATGTTGAACTACATAAAGCCAAAAAACTCACCAAAACAGACAAAACGTCTTGCTACCTAAAGTTACAGGATAAGCACAGGAACAATCCACAAAAGTTTTAGGCAGCAATTAACTCTATTCTACAACCAGGTAAAACAACTACCCCAACCTCAAAAATAGATGATAACCAAGAAGACATCCCCACACAATTAATAAATACTTTACGTAAACCATCCAGACCCTTACAAACAACCAACCCTATGACAACATCCCCATCCCTGCAAATCCACCCCACACCCGCAACTAACAATTGCCTCAAGTTCAGCTTCCACCCAGAACCAACCAAATCCATTGAAAAACTACTCCACAAGCTCAAACCAACATCTCTAGCTGCAGGTAAATTACCCGCTGAATACCTCCACCTGGCTGCAGAAGCCATATCATATCCTGTCTCCATCCTAATTAACAGGTCCATCCCCGAGTACAGAGTACCCAAGCTATGGAAAATATCACATATCAGCCCTCTTCATAAAGGGGGAACCTCCCTGGAACTCAGTAAATACCGCCCTAAAGCCATACTACCCCCTTTATCTAAAATTTTAGAGGGGATAATACACAAGCAACTAATGAAATATCTCCTAGAAAATAATCTAAAAGCAACGCAACAACATGGCTTTAGACCCTCCGGATATTGCTCCCTCAGATGGGTCTGGAGCCGCTGTGCAGGCATCGGCTTCTGAGGGAGTTTTTAGGCCTACACAGCTTCATGCACAGATGACTCCAGTTTTGTAGTCAAGGACAAAGGCAAAGACTAAGGCTCCGGCAAAGACAATGCAGCATGCACAGGCACACTAAGAAAATTCACCAACATTGTCAATACTCACAGAAACAATGGACTCCTTGTATCTGCCACCTTCCTTGACTTGTCCAAAGCATTCAATATGGTTAACCACAATAAATTCCTCCTTTCACTAGCACATCTAAACCTTACCACCCCTGCCATCTCCTGGTTCAAAAACTACCTAGAGGGAAGGAAACAAGCTGTTATGTAGAAAAACCAACTCTTCCCCCTCCCTACCAGTCTCCCTAGGAGTACTCCAAGGCTCCATCCTGAAGACAACTCCTCGTTGGTCAGATCCAACCATAAGCTAATCACACTAGATATCCACATCCTCCCCTCACTCCTCATTAAGGAAACCACAGAAAAAAAATTCTCCAATGCCAACTTCATGCTTCTTAAGACAGAAGTGGCGAACTTCATGACACCCATGGAGATGGACAATACAGTTATGACTGCTGAATCCTACACAAATGCACTCTACAGGCACTTACACACACTAGGGATATCAGTGATGGGTGGGATACGAGTATCCAATCTAGAGTGGACTGATGTTTGGTTCTCTTGTCTGTTCTTGTGGGGAGAAGTGATGAGTTGGGTTAGGCCATGTAGGTTAATATGGGAGAGTGGTTTATGACTGGAACAGTTTTGCCAGTCAGTATTAAGGTCTCCTAATACTATGCTTTCCTGGGGGAGGGAGTTAGATATCCATTCTAGGAGTTTTTCTGCAATGGGGATATTGTTGCTTGGAGGAATGTAGCACCCTATGATGTTGATGAGTTTATTATCATTAAGTTTTACTTTTGTTAGTGTGAGTTCAACTCTGAGGTCTAGGTTTGTTATGTCTGCTTTCTCAAGGATGATGTGAGATTTATACACTACAGCAACACCCCCCCCTTTTTTACCTATTCTATCACTACAAATTATATTGTAACGTGGTGGAGTGATTTCATTGTTGTGGTTGCCCGATTTAAGCCAAGTCTCTGTTAGTATGACTATCTCAGGTTGATAAAAGGAGAGTAGTGCATGAATGTCGTGGACTTTTAGTATATCTAACATTTAAATTTAAAATGAGGAGCGTGGATTTGTCTCGGTGGAGTAGGGTATCATTCAGGTTGAGGGTTGGGGCTCCTAGATTTTCAGGGCCTGGGTTTGGGTGTATATCACCGCAGCTAATGAGTTAGGTTCTGAGGTAAAAATAGAGTTTGAGTAGTTTGTTTAGGGTCTTAAAGTTCTTTATAGTTGTTTGAGACTGGTAGTGTGATGGCTGTGATCTTTGTGCATAGTGGTGAATAAAGAAGGTTTGGCAGTGATGTGGGACTAGTTGAGTAAAAGGGTGTGTTGTAGTTATGTCAGTGGAAGTAGTTTTTCTTGGTATATGGATAAAATTAAGTTGTTTTTGGTGGCTGGTGATAGAAGTTAGCAGTGGGAGTGTGGATACACCTAGGAGCAATAGTAAGAGGTGTATGCATGTATGTGTATTTGGGTAGTTTGGGCATGGTTTGGTTGGGTTTGGTCATGAGTAAGAGATCTGCTTGGGATGGGGTGGGTGTGGTGGATGATGAGAGGTGTTGTTTGTGATTGTAAGGTAGTTAGATGGAAGACTGTGCTTTACAGGATGTGGAATAGTGGAAGAGAAGGAAATGGGTACAGGGGTGGGGCAGATTTAGTGATTGGTGGTTAGCATGATGGGCGTGGCTAAGTTCAGTTGAAATGAAGCAGTAGTGGAGGCGGGTGGGAATAGGAAGCAGGGAGAGGAGCGGAGTGAGCCTGAGCGCAGCGGAGCTAACACTAACTTCAATTATATCAATGGGCTTACTTGTTTCTTTTCTTTGTACACCAAATGTATTGTTCAACTTGTTTCTGTTTACACTAAATGTGTCTGTTTGGCTGTATTGTACTAGTTAAATTTACTTATATTGATGCAGTCACACTGAAAAAGGTCTGGGGAAACTTCCTCACCACAAGCAGGCCAAAAGATAACTTTCAAAAGGGCGCCGCTCAAGGAGACCCACTAATATAGACAAGTTAATGTGCATGGGGGAGGAGGGAGTTAGAGGAGGGAGATACAAAATGGGGGAAGGTATAACCAGAAAAAGCCGGTAGAGATCTGGCCCGCACCCTCGCAGAAAACTGCAAAGAAAAGTAATCAGCATAAGAAGTGGAAGCCTTGGAGCTGTAATGTAAGTGTAAGCAAGGAAGAGGTCGAAGCAGGAAATTAGGAGTGTAAGCAGTTAGTTGCAGAAACACTACTTTAAGTACTTGGTGTGCAAGTAATACAAAGGAAGGTAAATCTATCTGGGGACAAAATACACCAAGTAAATGGTACTTGCCTTACTACAAGTATTCGGTGTGGAGGCAGATCTATTTGGGACAAGATACAGCAAGTATATTGTTAAGTTATGACACCCAGTGGCAATAGACAAAGCTATAGTTGCCTGGAGGGGGGCCTTGCAGGTGTGCATGCTGGCCAAAACAATGTTTAAAAAATAACTAGTAAAAGTAACAAATGTGCTGTAAAAGGAAATGTAAATAACCAGTCATAATGGTTAAAACATAACTGTTTAAGGACCACATCTGCTAATAACAATAACTGTAAATATCCAGTCACCTATGCAGAAATGTCTGGTAGGTATCCTTATTAAAAAGTGATGTTCTTCGTGGTTCACTGTTAGTCATTACTGTAGTGTTCTTCCTGCTAGCAGCAGCCCTAGATCGGCCAGAGTCCCAAAGTCGGGTCCGACGTTGGCTGAAGTTGCTCCTGCCCTGACGTCAGTGCGCCAGGGGTATAAAGACCTCAACCGACGCCATTTTCCCCAGTCTTTCTTGCCGTGCGATGCCTGTTGCAAAGCAGTTCGCAAGTGCAGGTCGGCCGACTCCTGTTTGTTTTTGGTGGCTTTTGAATTGAAGACTTCTTCTTTTGAGCTAAGTACCCTGTTGGGGAAACCTTTTTCTTGCTCCAGTCCGATGTCAGAAAAAGTTAAGAACTGTATTTCTTGTGGGAAGCAAATACCTCATAAGGACTTTCACTCTTACTGTATACCTTGCTTAGGTCCTGACCACGACGTAGCTAATTGTAGGTTTTGTGCTAATTTTAATCAACGCACTAATAGGCATAGGTACGATTTTGCCTTCCATTATTTTGGAAAAAGATTTAATTACAATATGTCGTCGGATTCTTATCCAGCTACTGCAGTGTATAAGAGGTGCAAGGATAAAGACAGGCCTCAGAGGTCCAAAGTGGACAACTTTATTCAACCAGAGCTAGTTGCCGGTTTGGCTGTCGTCAGTGAGGCGCTTTTGCAGCCCCTGTCGTCCGCCACTTTTGAACCGGTTGCCTGTACAGACTCCTGTGAGGAGCCGATGGGGCCTTCAGACTTTTCAGGGATTGGACCTCCGGATATTGCTCCCTCAGATGGGTCCGGAGCCGCTGTGCAGGCACCGGCTTCTGAGGGAGTTTTTAGGCCTACACAGCTTCATGCACAGATGACTCCAGTTTTGTAGTCAAGGACAAAGGCAAAGACTAAGGCTCCGGCAAAGACAATGCAGCATGCACAGGCACCTTCTGTTCAGGGCCCTAGACCTCAAAGACAGATGCTTAGAATGGCTGAAGACCTGTTAACTATGATCAGGGGTTCTCATCCCCCTCCTGACAAGAGACCTAGGCTAGAGCCAGATTATGATTCCTCAGATCAAGTTTCGATTTCTTCTGCTGCTTCTTCTGAGCAGGATTATTCCTTCCCTCCTTATGAGGATTCTGATGCTGAAGAATCCCTTCCTTCGGCCTCTCCTCCTGAGGATTATTCATTTGGGGAAACCTTGCATGACATGAGAGAGCATTTTCACTGGGAAGGGCAGGAATACTCTGAATCTAAGAAAAGGCTTAGGGATTTTCTTCTGCTTCCACAGCATAGACCCCTGGCTATTCCCCCTGTATTGGACATTGTGGATGATGTTTTTACAGAGGCATCTCTCTCTCCTGATTCTTTTCTTCCTGCTCCTGTCAAACCGGATAGGTATTATAGGGTTCCAGATTCCCACAAATATCTATTTAAGAATTCTTCAGCTGATCCAGAAACTATTTCTCAGGGCCCTAAGGGTGTTAAAGTGGCCTCTGCTAAGAATCCTATTCCCTCTGACCGAGAGTCCAGAGCCTTGGAAAGATGGGGCAAAAAAGTTTATACTTCTGCTACATTGTCTATTAGATCTTGGAATTGTCAATTTCATATGTTAAAATATCAGCAATACTTTTTGTCTGTGTTAAAGCAAAAGATGTCTGCTGTTTCTGGTGGTGCAGACAATAAGGAATTACAGGATTTATTGCATGCTACTGAGCAGGTGGGTAAACATACCCTGCACTGTGGTTTTGATTCTTTGGAGGCTTCTTGCAGGGCTGCAGCAACTGGCACAGTTATTAGAAGGCACGCTTGGTTAAAGGAGAAAAGTTTGCCTGAGCAGGTTAAAGCAAAGCTTTTAGATGCCCCTTTGCAACACGATGTTTTGTTTGGGGCCAAAGCTGAGGAAGTAGTGAAGAAAATGGAAGACAAAGCCAAATCTATGCAGACGGTTAAAGATTTTCTACAGGTACAACCCCCTAGATTTAGCAGGAATTGGCCAGCTAAACCTTGGTCCTTTCCGAGCTCGGACAGACCTCAGAGGGGCAGATACAGGCATTCCAGAGGTAGGGGTCAGGCACAGCCCCCTTTCAGAAATAAGCAGTGGAGTGCTCCCTCTCCCAAGGGAGGGGAAGATAGGTCACAACCTTACAGGAAACAGTCATTATGACTCTCCCTTACTAGCTCCAGGGGCATCCCTCCTCGATGCGCCTTTGGGAGGAAAAATCTCTCTTTTTTTATCACAATTGGAGCCGCATAACCCAAGACAAATGGGTTCTGGACATAGTTTCAAGGGGTTACAGGTTTCATTTCCATACCTTGCCAAGATCAAACGGATGGCCAGATCTGCCAAAGCATCAATGGGCAGAGGCACAACAGCAAGTTTGGTCCCTCATGGGTATGAGGGCCATAGGTTTGGTACCAGATTCAGAAATGGGGCAAGGGTTTTATTCAAGACTTTTCCTGGCTCCGAGGAAGGAAAACGCATGGAGACCAATCCTGGACCTTTCCATATTGAACACCTTCCTAGAAATTCCAAAATTCAAGATGCTCACTCTGCAGCAGCTGCTGCCTATGCTGAGCAAGAACGCTTGGATGGTGACTTTGGACTTGAAGGAGGCTTTACCTGCATATTCCCATACGGCAAGAGTGCAGAAGGTACCTGAGATTCAAAGCGGGCTCGAGGTATTACCAGTTTTGTGCTGCCCTTTGGCTTATCTACTGCACCCAGGGTCTTTACAAAGTGCCTGGCACCAGTAATGGCGTTTTTCAGACAGAAGGGAATTCAAATATATCCTTATCTGGATGATTGTCTCATTCAAGCGGACGACAAGGAGACTTTACTTCAGCAACTAACATTTGTGCAGCATCTTCTCTTGTGCCTATGGTTCAAGGTGAACCTAAAGAAATCAAACCTGGTGCCTATGCAGCAAATTACTTTCCTGGGTGCGCTTCTGAGCACAATAACCCAGATGGCTTATTTGACACCAGACAAAAAAGTGCAACTGGCTTCTTATTCCAAAAATCTGGCTTTAATGAGTCAGCTGTCTGCAAGAAAGGTTCTGCAGGCACTGGGTTACATGGCATCCTGCATTCTGTTAATACCATATGCAAGGATGCATATGTGGAAGATACAGTGGTGCCTCAAGAGTGTATGGTCTCAGCATTGCCACAGTCTGGGAACGGAGATCGCAATTTTGCCTGGTCTCCAGCAGAAGTTTCTTTGGTGGGCCGAGGCCTGTCTCCAAAACAAGGGAAGGCCTTTCTGTCCCATTCCAGCCAATCAAGTCATAACGACGGATGCTTCGGATCACGCATGGGGAGCCCACATGCAAGGGAAATGTCTTCAGGGTGCCTGGACAGAAGACCAAATGCATCTGCACATAAATTTGAAGGAGATGCTAGCTGTACAGAATGCCCTGACAGCCTTCAAAGATCTTATTCTACCGGGGCAATTACTGATAAAGACGGACAACACTACAGTGATGTGGTACATAAACAAGCAGGGAGGCTCTCATTCTTACCCCCTGTGCAGTTTGGCCATGGCTTTGTGGAACACAGCACTAGCCAACAAGGTGGACTTACTAGCTCAATTCCTGCCAGGAAAGGACAACACTCTGGTGGACAGTCTAAGCAGAACTCTTTTGGATCCACATGAATGGATGTTGGATATTCGGATATTCAGGATGATAATGGAGGCGTGGGGGTGCCCGGACATGGATCTTTTTGCATCTCCCCAAAACCATCAACTTCAAATGTTCTGCATGAGGACCTACCACAAGCTAGCAGGGAAAGTGGATGCTCTTTCATTCAGTTGGAAGCACCTCTCAGTATATGCTTTTCCTCCTTTGCCTCTTCTTCCTCGGGTACTTCTGAAAATCAAACAGGACAGACCGCGAATGATTTTACTGGCTCCCAACTGGCCTCGGCAATTCTGGTATTCCTCCCTGATGAACCTGGCTTAGGGTCCACCCTGGATTTTGCCGCAACTTCCACATCTACTGTCTCAACGAGACGGCCAGATCGTGCACAGCCATGTCAAAACTCTGAATCTAGCAGCCTGGCGGATCCAGGGTCTTTAAACAGTTCTACCCTTACCAAACAGGTACTGGACGTAATTCTTGAAGCTACACGGCCCAGCACCAGGAAATCTTATGCAGATAAATGGAAAAGATTTTGCTCCTGGACTCAGGCCCAGGGATTTGATTCTGCAGTTCCAAACATTCCTCTGATTTTACAATATCTAACAGAGATGTTACATAAGGGCCTATCTTTTTCATCTATCAAAATTCATGCTTCTGCTATTTCTGCACATTACAATATGGATCCCCCAATCTTTCTCATCCGTTACTTAAGCAATATATGAGAGCGGCGAAGAATATAAGGCCTCCTTTAAGAGCACCAGTTCCCACTTGGGATCTCAACTTTGTTTTGGAAAAGTTAACTATCTCCTTTTGAACCTGCAGCTTCCACAGATTTAAAGTTTTTATCATGGAAAACTGCTTTTCTTTTAGCCATTAACTCTGCCAGAAGAGTTTTGGAATTGCAAGCTCTCATGGCTGTAGAACCCTTTATTATTTTTTTATCAGGACAGGGTGTCCCTGAGGACTAATCCCACCTTTATGCCTAAGGTGGTTTCGAAAGTAGCCTTGAATCAGACTATTCATTTGCCTACCTTTTATCCTAATCCTCAAAGTGAACAGGAAAGTATTTTGCATTCTTTAGATATACACAGGCAGCTTCATTTTTATCTGGACAGGACCAAGATTTTCAGGAAATCGGACTAATTGTTTGTGGCTTATGCTTCTACCTCACAGGGGAGAGCAATCACGAAGCAGACTATTTCTAAGTGGTTTGCCCACTGCATCAAGTTCTGTTACTCTCATCATGGTAAGCCTGTTCCTGTTAATGTCAGAACACATTCTACCAGAGCTACTGCCACTTCGGCAGCTTTTCTCAGTGGAGTTCCTACCAAGGAGATCTTAGAAGCTGCAACTTGGAGTTCCGTGCATACTTTTTCTGAGAACTACAATCTCCCTCTCTATTCTAAATCTAGGGCAGGTTTTGCCTCTGCAGTCCTGCAGGGTTTTGTGGTCACCCCTTCTGTTACTTCTCCATCCACCCTTTCTTAGCTTTGGGATTCAACCCTACAGTAATGACTGTAACAGTGAACCACGAAGAACATAGTACAGTTGTGTACTCTTACCATAAATGTAGATGTCCGAGTATGTTCACTGTTACAGTCTGGGTTACCCTCCCTCCTGTCCCCTCTTTTGTTGTTCTTTGAGTGCTGTCTGTGTCTCCTTGACATTTCTTTTTTCTCCAAGGTATTTTTGCTGGTGATATTTGGGAATGTTCTGGTTTATGTTTGCTTATTCTTTTTGATTAAGCTTTTGGCCTTTATTTTTGGGCACCTGACATCTGGGGCAAGAAAAACTGGGGTAAATGGCGTCGGCTGAGGTCTTTATACCCCTGGCGTACTGACGTCAGGGCAGGCGCGACTTCAGTCGACGTCGGACCCGACTTTGGGACTCTGGCTGCTCTAGGGCTGCTGCCAGCAGGATGAACCCCACAGTAATGACTATAACAGTGAACATACTTGAACATCTACATTTATGGTAAGAGTACACAACTGTACTTTATTCTTGGCTTGCAATAATGGTAGGGAGAAACCGGACCGTAGCAGTGGTTTTATCTGGCAATGTTGCAGTTGCTGGGGGGGACCAGAGCTGCGATGATGCAGGTAGACCAAGTGCACTATGCAGACTTGTCTGGTAGGTATCCTTATTAAAAAGTGTTATTCTTGGCTTACAATAACTGAAGGGAGAAAGCGTAGCAGTTGTGTGGGTGTGGGTTGCTGTGTTTGTGGATGGTGGAGGTGTGCCTTTGTAGGTGTGGTGCGAATGTTATGCATTATGAAATGGAGAAATTAAGAGTAAAATTTTGCCCAGTGAAGTCCTTATCTGGCAATGTTGCAGTTGCTGGGGGAGGGGACCGAGCTGCGATGATGCAGGTAGACCAAGTGTGCTATGCAGACTTGTCTGGTAGGTATCCTTATTAAAAAGTGTTATTCTTGGCTTGCAATAACGGTAGGGAGAAACCGGACCATAGCAGTGGTTTTATCTGGCAATGTTGCAGTTGCTGGGGGTGGGGCCCGAGCTGCAATGATGCAGGTAGACCAGGTGCGCTATGCAGACTTGTCTGGTAGGTATCCTTATTAAATAGTGTTGTTCTTGGCTTGCAATAACTGAAGGGAGAAACCGTAGCAGTTGTGTGGGTGTGGGTTGCTGTGTTTGTGGAAGGTGGAGATGTGCCTTTGTAAGTGTGGTGCGAATGTTACGCATTATGAAATGGAGAAATTAAGAGTAAAACTTTGCTCAGTGAAGTCCCTAGCAATTTCATCACTGCTTGATTCAGACATATACATTCCCTTGTGTTTGTCAGTACTATGTTTGAGTGCATTGTTTTGGAGTGTTGTATCACTGCTACAGCTGCTGGTACTCTTTCTATACAAGTATATACTTCTCCAGGAGTCTGTTGCTGATAGGATGAGAAACACACTACAAATATACAACTAAGACAAACTACATAAAGCAATAGTAAGAAAGTACTAGGTCACATCAGAGGCTTGGGAGGTCATTGTTAAGAAACTGAGAATTGTTGTAAAATTTATCATTAAATACCATAAGTTCAGGTTATACTGTAAGAGAATAACTATGTAAAGATAACCATGTCTGCAGCCAAAATGTATTACAAGTTGAATATTTTACTGTGCACATTTTAAAAAATGGATAGACTAGCCTAAACTCTGAACTGATGAGTTTGCTTTTTTTTTATTCTTGGGAATTGCTATTCAGAAGTGAAGAGACATACAAGGGAACAGTTTTAGTGGCACACCAGGCTATTTTTTTTTTATTTCTATTGTCATGCAAAGCTGACTAAATAGTTGAATCTAGCAAAACTGGAAATGTGAGACTGTAGCCCACTGAAGGAGGGAGATGGGAGGAGTAACCTGGCCAGGAACTGAAACTTGCAAAAAGTACAGTTTTGTACCTACCATAAATGTAGATGTCCGATAGACATGTAACTGCAGTCATAACATGTGGGTTGTCCTGCCTCAGGCAGCCCTCGGTCGGCCGGATTCCAAAGTCTGGGTCCGACGTCGCATTTCTCTCTGACGTCAGAGCGGCTGGAGTACATAAGCATCAGCCGACTCCATCTTCTTCAGTGTTTCTTGCCCCAGATGCCAGGTGCCCTCCAAGGAAGGCTGTAATCAAATTGGAAGACAAAAACAGGATTCCAGAGAAATAAATGAGCAATAAAACAAATACACCATAACAGATATCCCCAGCTAAGAGAAACAGGGATAGGAGAGGTTCCTAGGCATAGAGGGGTATGGAGGGTGGGAAAATCCGACTGCAGTTGCATGTCTATCGGACATCTACATTTATGGTAGGTACAAAACTGTACTATGTCCTTCAAGAATGCAACTTAGGTGGGGGAGGAGGTATGCTCTAGGAAAAAGATGGTGTGGCAATCAAACCCTGCAGGACTGCCGTGGCGAAGCCTGCTCTGGATCTGGAGTATAGAGGGAGATTGTAGTGTTTGGAAAATGTATGCACGGAGCTCCATGTAGCAGCTTCTAGAATGTCCTTAGTGGGCACCCCTCTCAAGAATGCTGTAGAGGTGGCTGTAGCTCTTGTGGAATGTGGTCTGACATTGGCTGGCACAGTCTTTCCATGAAAGGAATAACAAAATCTGATGCAATGTCCAATCCATTTTGAAATTGTCTGTTTTGAAATTGCTTTTCCTTGGACTGCAGGGGCGTAAGCTACAAAAAGTTGTTCAGACTTCCTACTGGCCTTGGTTCTGTCCAGGTAGTATTCGAAGTTGTCTGTGAATGTCCAAGGTATGTAACAGTCTTTCCCCCCTTATTCTCAGGATTGGGGAAGAAAGCAGGCAAATGAATAGCTTGATTCAAAGAAACCCTAGATACCACCTTTGGCATAAAAGAAGGGTTGGTCCTTAATGAAACCCTGTCTCTGTGAAAAATTATGAACGGTGGTATTGCCATTAGGGCCTGTAGTTCCGAAACCCTTCTTGCTGAGGTGATTGCCAACAGGAAAGCTGTTTTCCATGAGAGAAATTGCAAGTCAACTGAAGCTGCTGGCTCAAAAGGAGGAAGAGTCAGCTTTTCTAGGACAAAATTGAGGTCCCAGGCTGGCACTGGGGCCTTTCTTGGTGGCTTGATGTTCTTGATTCCACTGAGGAATTGCCTTAGCAAAGGGTGTGAAAAAACAGGATCATCAGTGTTATATCTAGCTGAAATAGCTGATGCATGTATCTTTATGGAAGAATATGAGAGGCCTTTCTTTAGCATATCCGCCAAATATTCCAAGATGAGTGGGATTGTTCAGCAATGATGCATCATGCCCCTTGCTGGTATTCCAATTGCTGAACCTCTTCCATTTTGCTAAGTAAACCTTTCTGGTGGATGGTCTTCGAGCCTCTGTTAGTATCCGCTGAACTTCCTTGGAGAGAGATAGGTCGAGGTTATTTATGGGATCTCCCAGGCTGTTAGCTGCAGTGTCTGAAGGTTTGGATGCACTGTTTTGAGGTTGTGTTGAGTGAAAAGTAGAGGCCATTGGGGAAGGGCCCACCTCCTGGTGTGACATATGCTCCTTAGCAGTGGGTACCAGTGTTGTCTTGGCCAGTCCGGAGCTATTATGATTCCCTTGGGTCTCTCTGCTTTGATCTTTATTAGTACTGAGGTCATCAGTGGCAGAGGTGGGAATGCATAGATTGTTAGGCATTTCCAGTTGAATGAGAGAGCATCTATTTTCCAAGCTTTTGGATGGTATGTCCTTGTGCAGAATTTTTGTAGATGATGGTTGAGGTGAGAGGCAAAAAGGTCTACTTCTGGCCTGCCCCATGTCGAAGTGAGTTGTGTGAAGATCTTCGGATGTAACCTCCACTCGTGTGGATCTGTGAAATTCCTGCTTAGGCTGTCCGCCAGCACATTGTCTCTGCCTGAAACAAACTGGGATCGTAACTGGATATTTAGGCTCAGTGATTTTTCCACAAGATGCATTGTCAGTCTGCAAAGGGGGTAAGAGTGGGTGCCCCCTTGCTTGTTTATATACCACATCACAGTGGTGTTGTCTGTCCGTATCAGTAAATGGCCTTGTTGAAGTTGGTGTTGAAAGGCCTCGATGGCATGCATTACTGCCAGCATTTCCTTTTGATTTATATGCAGATGTGTTTCCTTTTGAGACCATTGTCCTTGTATACACCTGCCTTCCATGTGCACCCCCCATCCAAGGTCTGAGGCGTCTGTGGTCATGGTCTGTGTTATCTGTGGTTTTTTGAATGACATACCTGTGTTGGCCTGGCTCAGAGGCCCACCATAGGAATTCCTTTTGTAGGCATGGGATGAGTGGTATGGTTGTCTCCAAGTTGTTGCTGTGCTGAGACCAAATGCTTTTTAGGTACCATTGAAGCTTTCTCATGTGTAGTCTTGCTAATGGAACCAGGAGAATGCAGGATGCCATGTGACCCAGGGCCTGTAGGAATCTCCTTGCAGTCATCTGGGTGAGTTTTGCTAAACCTTTGAAGTAATGAGTTAACTTCTCTTGCTTGTCTTCTGTCAGGTAAGGCATTTGAGAGGCTGTGTCTAATTTGGCTCCTAAGAAAATTATTTGCTGGGATGGCTGCATTCTTGACTTTTGAAAGTTGACTGTGTATCCCAGAGCTTGTAGTAATCGTATGACATAGTCCAAGTTTTTTATCAACATCAATTTGTCGTCCGCTTGTATGAGGCAGTCGTCCAGGTACGGGTAAATTTGTATTCCTTGGAGCCTGCAATGAGCAATTACTGAAGCCAGGCATTTTGTGAATACTCTGGGCGCAGTAGATAAGCCAAAAGGCAATGCTGAGAATTGATAATGCTCTGGCCCTGCAAGAAATCTGAGGTATCTTCTGCAGCTGTGTCCGCGATAGGGACATGCAGGTATGCCTCCTTGAGGTCCAGAGTAATCAGCCAAGAGCCCTTGCCCAGCATGGGAAGGAGTTGCTGTAGAGTCAGCATTTTGAACTTTGGTACTATGAGAAAGGTGTTTAATGCGGACAAATCCAGTATTGGTCTCCATTGAGATTCTTTTCTTGGAACAAGGAACAGTCTTGAGTAAAACCCCTGGCCTTGTTCTTGTTGTGGAACTCTTTCTATTGCTTTCATTTGAGTCAGCAGAGTGATTTGCTTGATAGCCTCTGCCCTCTGATTTTGTGGTAGGTTTGGCATGCCTTGTTTTCTTGGCAAGGTATGAAAATGGAACCTGTAGCCTCGGTCTATAATGACCAAAATCCATTTGTCCTTTGTCAGTCTGTGCCAATTTTCTGCAAACAGAGATAATTTCCCGCCCAAGGGAGCTTCTATTTGTTCCCTGGTAGGCGGAAGTAGAGGAAAGTCATTGAGATTGTGGCTGTGGGGCAGGTGAAACCCCTGCGTCACTTCTTTGGTTTCCTGGCTGCCATTGTCGTCCCCTGTAAGGACCTCTGTATTGGCCTCTTCCTCGGCCACGTCTGTTTTTACCCCTTTGAAACTTTTCTGGATTAGGAAAGGACCAGTTTTTTGAAGGCCAATTCCTACTGAATCTGGGGGGTTGAACCTGGAGGAAATCTTTCACCGTCTGAACTGATTTTGCTTTTTCCTCGATGGTCTTTAACACATCCTTAGCATTAGCACCAAAAAGCTTGTTCTTTTCCAAAGGTGCATCCAGAAGTTTTGCCTTTACATGATCTGGTAGAGGTTGATCTTTTAACCATGCATGTCTACGAATGACTGCCCCTGTCATAGCTGCCCTACATGAAGCCTCCAGTGCATCATATCCACACTGCAGAAAGTGATTGCTTACTTGCTGAGTGTTATGTACTGCTTCCTGCAAAGCCTTCCTGTCTAAAGGATCAGGAGTGGCCAATGTTTTTTGTAAATCTTCTAACAGGAAATCCTGATATTGTAACATATGAAAAAGGCAATTCAAAGCTCTCAAAGATAAGGTAGTGGATGTGTAAACTTTTTTGCCCCATCTCTCTAATGACCTAGCTTCCCTGTTGGAGGGCAATGGATTTTTAGAGGTGGAAGCTGAAACTCCCTTAGGCCCCTGAGAAATAGTTTCCAAATCAGCAGTATGGGCCCTGAATAAATGGGAATGAGTTTCTGGGACCCTGTAACACCTATCTGGCTTGGCTGGAGCAGGAGGAAGAGAGTCAGGGGTAACACTAGAGTCAGAATATAAATCATCCAAAACATCAAGTACAGGAGGAATAGCTAAGGGCCTGTGCTGGGGCTTCTTAAGGAAAGTCCGAAGGCGTTTTCTGGAATCAGAATATTCCTGGCCTTGCCACTTGAAATGTTCCCTCATGGTATGCAGAACTTCCCCAAAAGAAATATCCTCAGGCAGGGAGGCCGAGGGATGGAATCCTCTGCATCCGAGTCCTCATAGGTCTGGAAGAGCTCTTCCTGGCTATCAGAATGGACAGAGCCCTCAGAATCTTCATTTGACGAAATAGGGTCAGAGGGTTCAACCCGGGGCCTTTTATCAAAAGGAGGCTGGGATCCTCTCTCAGGATGGGCCTGTGAACCTCTAATCATAGAAATTAAATCAGCAGCCATAGACATAATTTGTGTCTCTGGAGTAGGCTGAGGAAAGGTTTTAGTAGTAAGATGCTTTGTTTTGCTGGCCGCCTTAGCTCTGGTGTAGGCCTTAATAGACATGGCCATAGGAGGCCTGGCAGCTCCACGTGCAGGACTGACCTTGTCCACAGCAGTGGTCTCGGGCATTTCCTCGGTTTCGGTGTCCGGAGGAAAAACAATAACTGGCATCGGGGTGATATCCGGAATCGAGTCGGTATCACGGTGTCTTCGGTTCGAGCGGTGGAGAGACCGTCTCTGAGGGAACCGGAGCACCGCGATAAGTTTTGGCGTGGAGTCAGTGGCAGACGCGGGCCGAGGATGTCGGTCCCGGTCTTTTCATTTCTTGTAGATGATGGTTGAGGTGAGAGGCAAAAAGGTCTACTTCTGGCCTGCCCCATGTCAAGTGAGTTGTGTGAAGATCTTCGGATGTAACCTCCACTCGTGTGGATCTGTGAAATTCCTGCTTAGGCTGTCCGGGCCAGCACATTGTCTCTGCCTGAAACAAACTGGGATCGTAACTGGATATTTAGGCTCAGTGATTTTTCCACAAGATGCATTGTCAGTCTGCAAAGGGGGTAAGAGTGGGTGCCCCCTTGCTTGTTTATATACCACATCACAGTGGTGTTGTCTGTCCGTATCAGTAAATGGCCTTGTTGAAGTTGGTGTTGAAAGGCCTCGATGGCATGCATTACTGCCAGCATTTCCTTTTGATTTATATGCAGATGTGTTTCCTTTTGAGACCATTGTCCTTGTATACACCTGCCTTCCATGTGCGCCCCCCATCCAAGGTCTGAGGCGTCTGTGGTCATGGTCTGTGTTATCTGTGGTTTTTTGAATGACATACCTGTGTTGGCCTGGCTCACCGAGGCCCACCATAGGAATTCCTTTTGTAGGCATGGGATGAGTGGTATGGTTGTCTCCAAGTTGTTGCTGTGCTGAGACCAAATGCTTTTTAGGTACCATTGAAGCTTTCTCATGTGTAGTCTTGCTAATGGAACCAGGAGAATGCAGGATGCCATGTGACCCAGGGCCTGTAGGAATCTCCTTGCAGTCATCTGGGTGAGTTTTGCTAAACCTTTGAAGTAATGAGTTAACTTCTCTTGCTTGTCTTCTGTCAGGTAAGGCATTTGAGAGGCTGTGTCTAATTTGGCTCCTAAGAAAATTATTTGCTGGGATGGCTGCATTCTTGACTTTTGAAAGTTGACTGTGTATCCCAGAGCTTGTAGTAATCGTGTGACATAGTCCAAGTTTTTATCAACATCAATTTGTCGTCCGCTTGTATGAGGCAGTCGTCCAGGTACGGGTAAATTTGTATTCCTTGGAGCCTGCAATGAGCAATTACTGAAGCCAGGCATTTTGTGAATACTCTGGGCGCAGTAGATAAGCCAAAAGGCAATGCTGAGAATTGATAATGCTCTGGCCCTGCAAGAAATCTGAGGTATCTTCTGCAGCTGTGTCGATAGGGACATGCAGGTATGCCTCCTTGAGGTCCAGAGTAATCAGCCAAGAGCCCTTGCCCAGCATGGGAAGGAGTTGCTGTAGAGTCAGCATTTTGAACTTTGGTACTATGAGAAAGGTGTTTAATGCGGACAAATCCAGTATTGGTCTCCATTGAGATTCTTTTCTTGGAACAAGGAACAGTCTTGAGTAAAACCCTGGCCTTGTTCTTGTTGTGGAACTCTTTCTATTGCTTTCATTTGAGTCAGCAGAGTGATTTGCTTGATAGCCTCTGCCCTCTGATTTTGTGGTAGGTTTGGCATGCCTTGTTTTCTTGGCAAGGTATGAAAATGGAACCTGTAGCCTCGGTCTATAATGACCAAAATCCATTTGTCCTTTGTCAGTCTGTGCCAATTTTCTGCAAACAGAGATAATTTCCCAAGGGAGCTTCTATTTGTTCCTGGTAGGCGGAAGTAGAGGAAAGTCATTGAGATTGTGGCTGTGGGGCAGGTGAAACCCCTGCGTCACTTCTTTGGTTTCCTGGCTGCCATTGTCGTCCCCTGTAAGGACCTCTGTATTGGCCTCTTCCTCGCCACGTCTGTTTTACCCCTTTGAAACTTTTCTGGATTAGGAAAGGACCAGTTTTTTGAAGGCCAATTCCTACTGAATCTGGGGGGTTGAACCTGGAGGAAATCTTTCACCGTCTGAACTGATTTTGCTTTTTCCTCGATGGTCTTTAACACATCCTTAGCATTAGCACCAAAAGCTTGTTCTTTTCCAAAGGTGCATCCAGAAGTTTTGCCTTTACATGATCTGGTAGAGGTTGATCTTTTAACCATGCATGTCTACGAATGACTGCCCCTGTCATAGCTGCCCTACATGAAGCCTCCAGTGCATCATATCCACACTGCAGAAAGTGATTGCTTACTTGCTGAGTGTTATGTACTGCTTCCTGCAAAGCCTTCCTGTCTAAAGGATCAGGAGTGGCCAATGTTTTTTGTAAATCTTCTAACAGGAAATCCTGATATTGTAACATATGAAAAAGGCAATTCAAAGCTCTCAAAGATAAGGTAGTGGATGTGTAAACTTTTTTGCCCCATCTCTCTAATGACCTAGCTTCCCTGTTGGAGGGCAATGGATTTTTAGAGGTGGAAGCTGAAACTCCCTTAGGCCCCTGAGAAATAGTTTCCAAATCAGCAGTATGGGCCCTGAATAAATGGGAATGAGTTTCTGGGACCCTGTAACACCTATCTGGCTTGGCTGGAGCAGGAGGAAGAGAGTCAGGGGTAACACTAGAGTCAGAATATAAATCATCCAAAACATCAAGTACAGGAGGAATAGCTAAGGGCCTGTGCTGGGGCTTCTTAAGGAAAGTCCGGCGTTTCTGGAATCAGAATATTCCTGGCCTTGCCACTTGAAATGTTCCCTCATGGTATGCAGAACTTCCCCAAAAGAAATATCCTCAGGCAGGGAGGCCGAGGGGATGGAATCCTCTGCATCCGAGTCCTCATAGGTCTGGAAGAGCTCTTCCTGGCTATCAGAATGGACAGAGCCCTCAGAATCTTCATTTGACGAAATAGGGTCAGAGGGTTCAACCCGGGGCCTTTTATCAAAAGGAGGCTGGGATCCTCTCTCAGGATGGGCCTGTGAACCTCTAATCATAGAAATTAAATCAGCAGCCATAGACATAATTTGTGTCTCTGGAGTAGGCTGAGGAAAGGTTTTAGTAGTAAGATGCTTTGTTTTGCTGGCCGCCTTAGCTCTGGTGTAGGCCTTAATAGACATGGCCATAGGAGGCCTGGCAGCTCCACGTGCAGGACTGACCTTGTCCACAGCAGTGGTCTCGGGCATTTCCTCGGTTTCGGTGTCCGGAGGAAAAACAATAACTGGCATCGGGGTGATATCCGGAATCGGAGTCGTCGGTAATGCGGTGTCTTCGGTTCGGAGCGGTGGAGAGACCGTCTCTGAGGGAACCGGAGCACCCGCGATAAGTTTTGGCGTGGAGTCAGTGGCAGACGCGGGCCGAGGATGTCGGTCCCGGTCTTTTCATTTCTTGGGAGTTTGTGATGTCGGAAGATCCGACGGCATTGTGTAAGCAAATTTATCGCCGAAAAAATCTTCAGCGAACTCCGCCCGGCGCCTGAGAGTGCGCTTGTTGAAGCGAGCACAGGCTACACAGGCCGAGACGTCGTGGTCTGGGCCAAGGCAAGGAAGACAGTAAGAGTGGAAATCCTTATGAGGTATTTGTTTACCACAAGAAAGACAATTGTTAACTTTTTCTGTAATTTCTGATATCGGCTGAGGCAAGAAAAGGTCCCCAACGGGGTACTTAGCTTTTTTTGATGACTTCGGAATCTAAGAATACAGGAGCTGACCGACCGGCACTTGCGAACTGCTTCTGCTTGAGCGCCACGGCAAGAAAGACTTAAGAAAATGGCGTCGGCTGATGCTTATGTACTCCAGCCGCTCTGACGGAGAGAAATGCGACATCAGCCGATGTCGGACCCAGACTTTGGAATCCGGCCGACCGAGGGCTGCCTGAGGCAGGACAACCCACATGTTATGACTGCAGTTGCATTCTTGAAGGACATCTGCTCCTTGTGAAAAGTCTTTTTTTCTCAGTAATTTGTGACACTTTTGCAAGTTTCTTTCAGTGAATGTGGAGTACATCAGTAGGAACATTTGTAAAACTCAGCGCATACCAGTCAATGACACACGAGCTGCAGACTCTCAAACTTGGCATTTTTTTTCAGGAGTTCCATTGTAAGTGAATGGAAGTCTAGTCTGACAACAAATGGTAGGGCTATTTGTCCTCACAGTCTGCATTATAGGACAGATTTAGCTTTCCAAAGGAATCACCATGTCTGCCCCCGGGCAGACAAGAGTGAAAACAAAATAAAATTAGGAATGAGTACTTATTTTTCTGAAGGCAGCTTTGGGAGGTGTAGTAAATCATGGCAAGAAAAAAATATATATGTTTTCTTCATCATTTGCCCGTAGTGGTCCTTTAAATGAAGTGATAAAACTGCAGACATTGGAGGCTGAACTGCTGAATAAGCTAGCAGAGTTAAATGCTTCTTACGAAGAGCTTTAAAAAAGTAAGCAGACAGAGCACAGACAGATTTTTATGCAATACTAGACAAACTAGAAGGAACAGTCTGTACTAATTTTATGAAAGTACAACTAAGCAGCTAGACTGCTGTCCTCAGCAGGATTTATTAACTGAGAAGGGATTCTGTGCTTTAACTATGGCCATGGAAAAGCAGCCAATGCCTACACTAGTTCATATAGGTAGGTACTAGACACTCGGCCCTGTGGCCTACACAAGTCCAGCCAAAAAGGTACCCTGGCTTTTGCCACCCAAGAAAATTATTTTCCTGTGCCACTGTCGAGCAGAGTCAGAGGTAATCCCCGGGGTGAATTTCCTATTTCCTATCCAATCATCAGGATTTTTCTTGAAGAGTACTAATGAGGAGCTTTGTTGGATATAGATAGGTAGTTTATTCCAGAGTATGGGAAGTCTCTGGGACAGGAATCTATCCCTCCGGCATGTTCTGTTTATTGTGGTGACAAGGTTTAGGTCCCTAGAGCATGTAGCTCGGAGGGACTGGGATTTCTTTACGTGGAACTAAAGATGCAAAAATGCTAACAGAAAGTATGCACCTGACAAAACTGTGGAAGAAGCAAAAAGTAGTAAATGGGGACAACAGAGTATAGATTATTCTCTGTACACCAGAAAGAAAGAAGCAGCTTTATCCCAGCAATCAGGGAATGTGAAGAACAGGTAAGATTCAAGTTGCTGCTATACCCAGCTACCTTCAAAATACTTTTTCATGGAGGAACAAAGAATTTTTGATGCAGAACAGGGTAAGGAGGAAAAGTCCATCCAAGAAAAAGTGAACCAAGCAAGGATACCCAGCTTTTTGCTTGTATGACATTAAAGCCCACAGTGAAACTCTGCCACAGAAACTTTCCTATTATTCAAAGAAAAATGCTTGAGAGAAGAGAAAAAAACAGCAGCCTACTAAAAGAACTAGGAATAACTTAATCACAAAAGCACTGATCACTCTGAATACAGAAAAATACATGTGAAATGGTGCTTTCAAAGAAGACTGGAATTTAGACGACTGCACGAAACTTGTGATTGAAATATAAAGCATTTACCGCAATTATATCATTCATGTTTAGAGCACAGAAGGGACTGAAGTAACTCTAGTAAAACTGTTTTGCACATTAATATTTATAAGGACAATTCATGATGTAAATTGAGTCTTGCACAGTATGGGGTATTTTAAATGTGAAATGGGAGAAGTCTTATCAGTAGCTGCCGTTCATGTCAAAGATATTAAAGCAGGAAAGTACTTTTATTTTATTAGTTGTAAAACTACTCAGACTATACATTGTAACAAGTAAGAAATGCTACACAGAAGTTAAAGGTCTTAACTTTGTGACCAATGGCTGCTAAAGAAAGTGTGCAAACTACATTACAAGGAGAATTTTAATTTTCCATCTTTTTACAGAGCTGCATATTTAAATTAATGCTATTGGTTTAAGCAAATATACCTCAAAAATAAGATATGATGAAAGCTGTGGAAAATGGTAGTTATTTCTTGTTTCTCCAAAAAACATTAGCAACTAATTTCCATTAGCAAAGGCTTTCGGTGTAAGAGGTAGCAATCAATAATGCAGTATAAACAATGCATTCTAAGTGAAATTCACGGCTATTTTTCATGCATCTGCAGAGTTACAAGTCCTTTTGTTTTTTCAGTACCAACTGCTTTCACTTGAAGACAAAGCCTGCAAGTGCAATCAGTTAATCATGAGAAGTCTAAACACGGAGTGTAATTAACATTTAAAGGTACATTAGCAAGTACTTCTGTGAAAAATAAATGAAGGCTGGAAACTGTGGGATACAAGTTATATAAGCAGCCTTAGTATTTCAATGCATTTAAGTTAACAGTGCACAATTTAGTTTATTTAAAGGTAGCCTGTACACTTTTTTCCTTGGGCTAGAAGTTAATGTTTACTGAAAGCATGCATGCTATTTTTCGCATCTCAGAACAGACAGCAATTACTTTAAGTTGGAACACAAGTGCTAACATGCACTTTGGCTTGGGTATCCTTATTTAGAACAGAGTGCACCAATGGCTGCAGCTTTCAATTTGGGGAAAATGTTATCAGGAGTGGCACTTTTTTTTTTTTTTTTAAAGGTATATAATTTCTTGCATTTGCTATTGCTTAAAAAGGGGTGGGTGGGGTTAAGACATTTATTTAGTTTTTGTTTGCATGTTTTCACTACAGCAAAAAGTCTTGGAAAACATGACCACTTCAAACAGTGATGAGAAGGAAATGCATAACAGATCAACCTGCCAACCGTGTATGCATGCAAGCTAAAGAAAATGGAAATGTACATTCTAAACAGTCGTGTAGAATAGGTGAGAATAACAAATGCTAGTCTGTCCATGTTTTTATGGAATGTAAATGTCCTTGCAGGTACTGACAAAAAGCAGAGAGTACTGAATTATATTAAGAAGTGGGAAGTACAAACAACAATGTCGCAGGAGAACCATTTGGATAAAATCAGTATGTGAATTAGAAAAAAGCATTTCAGCATGGACATTCAGCAAAATATAAAGGACAAAAGAAAAGGGGGTAACAATACTGCCTACTAGAGAGGGTCTAATAGTGGGAGAAAAAGGGGAAAAGGACAATAATGGTACAAATAGGCAATGGAAAGAATTATAGTGGACCTGATAAACATATACAAAGGAAATTTTATTTATTTTTTACATTTGTTAACCGGGTTAGTCTGTCTGGGTTCTTAGAAGCCCTTTTTCAGCAGAGACCCCAGGAGAAAAGCTCCCAAAAAATGCTTTAAGTAAAAAAAAAAAGTAACAAAAAAGAAACAGATCACATTTTAAGTATACATACTTCTGAAGTAATTACATAACATGCAATAGAGGAATATACAGAATGGATGGAAATACAATACATATATGGAAATTTTCATGCAACATGGCAAGAAACTAAGCAGAAATATGGTAAGACTAAGGTCAATACATTGCTGAACCAAGATACTAGGCATGAAGTAAATATATAGATAAAGTTGTGTGAACTTTGGAACAGTAATAAGGGATTATGGGAATTGAGTATAACATGAGCTAACTAGTATGGAATATGACGGAAAACAAATGTGTAAGTAGTAGCAAGAGAGCTAGAAGTGATAAAGTTAAGTTAGGTTATCCCTGAATGTTTCTTTGGGTATTAGTTTAGAGCATCAACATATCCAATTTGATAGGAAAAAAGATTTAAGCTGTTTCTTGAAGGCATTTTTGTCTAAGTAGTCTAAGGGCTAAAAAGGGAGTGTGTTCCAATTTTTTGCACCTGAGTGACAGAGTATTTTCCCAAAGGTTTTGTTTGGCTAATGAACTTCATGAAAGTACTGATTAGTACTTCTTGAGTATAAAGTGTCAGAGAATTTGCAAGGAATGGGAAGGATTTACAATTGTTTACTAAATTGTGGGCTATAAGGAGTTGGTATTGAGGCAGTAAGTTGGAAAATTCAGGCCAGTGTAAAGCCTTTAATGAGAGACAGCGATGGAATTTGTAAGGTTGATTTGCAGCAAATCTAGCTACTTTGTTATATGTGGTTTCTAGTTTGGATATTAAGTTACTCTGAATTTGTTTGTGTCATTGGCTTTTCCCGGTTAGGGGTCACCACAGCGGAACTCCGGTCCGCTAATGATTGGCAGTAGATTTGTACGTGCTGGCTTGACGGCCTAACGCACAACCTTCAATGAAGGAACGCCCATTTATGCATATCGCCACACAGAAGACGCTCTGAGAATCAAATGGGCAACATCTAACTGTGAGGCGACAACGCTACCGCACCACCACCGCAGTATATTAGGTTACTCTGTATATGGGTAAGAATATGTGAAGCATAGAGTAGGGACTGGGCAAGGGATGGCCTGGATGCACAGGGAAGAGAGTTTTTGTGATGGTAAAGCAGACCTAGTTTTTGGTGTTTTTTTTTATTGAGCTATGAATGTGATGGTTGAATTTAAGTTAATCAATTATTGCTCCAAGGAGTTTTGTTTGGGTGTCAACAGAAATTTTAGTTCCATTAAGGCATGTTACAGTAAAGTTCTGTTTTGCATGTTCCAGTCTTTTAGGTAGGAAAAGTAGTAACTTAGTTCTGCTCGCATTTAGCAGGAGTTGGTTGGATTATAGCCAGTTTTTAACTGAGTGGAGTGAGTTTTGTTTAAGGGATTGAAGGTTTTCTATGTCAGCTGAGTTGATGATGGTCGAGTCATCAGCATATTGAATAAGATTGGACTGGGGGCAGGATAAGAAAACGTCATTGGTAAATACATTGAAAAGGAGAGGGCCCAATATTGATCCCTGAGGAACCCCTGTCCTAACTGTTAGAAAGGGGGAGTAGGAAGAGCTCCATCTAACAGCCTGGTGTCTATTAGTGAAGTAATCACAGAACCAGGATGTGGTGGAATTTGAGAAGCCTAGGTTGGAGAGTTTATGGTGAAGTATGGTATGAGACATGGTGTTGAATGCTTTCGTCAGGTTAAGAAAGAGGACTGATGCTATTTTGCTATTATCCCTGACTTGAGCAATGTTATTAGTAAAGGATACAAGAGTGGTAGCTGTGCTATGTGTGGGGCGGAAGCCATGTTGAGTTGGCGTGAGTAGGTTTCCTTGTAGCAGATGATTAAGTACTTGCTTATGGACACACTATCAGTATTTTGGAGAGAGGAGACAGTATGGCAATTGGTCTGAAATTGGTAGGCTCAGTGGAGTTTCCTTCTTTATGAAGAGGTACCACAAAAAAATTCTCCCAAATTTCAGGGACTTTGCCTTTTTTAATGGATCTATTAAACAGGACAGATGTGGGGTAAGCTAAAAATGTAGCTACATGTTTAAGGAATAATGGAGGAAGGTTATCAGCTGAGGGGGAACCAGGTTTTAGTTTAGTTAAGAGCAACTTGATATAAGAGGTGGGAACAGGTGATAGTGAGAATGAGAGTGAGGGTGAGAGAGGTGAATCAGAGGTGGATGAAGATGTAGACAGATTGAAAGGTGCAGGCGGAGAAGTTAGTTACACTTAAGTTTTCAGTGGTTTCAATGAAAAACTTATTAAGGAGGGTTGCTATTTCCAGAGGAGTCTTGTCAGAAAAATGTGTGGGTGAGGTAGGAGTATCAGGTGAGAGAAGTTTATTGATAGAGTTCCAAAACATTTTAGGATTACAGTAGTGATTAAGTGAGGATTGGTAATGGTTCTTTTTATCAAGATTGTTTTGTTTCTAAGTTCCCTGTAAGAGATAAGGTTAGAAGAAGTATCATTGCCTTTCCAAGTTTTCCAAGCTTTATCTCTGTTCTTCATGAGTGTAAGGGTAGTTTTAGTCAGCCATGGGGCATATCTGAATTTGATGCAAGTTTCCTAGTGAGGGCAAGGGAGTTGAGGATGGATAGAAAGGTGTTGTTGAAGTGTAGGACTGCTTCATCGAGAGTGAGATTAGAGAGAAAGGACCAGTTTATAGAAGAGAGGAGATTATTTAGAGTCAGGAGAAAAACTAGATAGATCATGGGTCAATTTATATTGCTGTGCTTTATACGCAAGTGTTCAGAGTTTCTGTGAACTAGTAAAGGTAGGTGGTCACCTAATGTGTCTGGTAGAGTGGTTGGATTATGGGAATGGTGGGGGTGAGATACTAGTATCCAGTCAATAAGTGAACCAGTAGAGGAAAATTTATGAAAATGGGTAGAGGAAGAGATGAGCTGTGTGAATCCATACAGGTTGAGAGGGGTAGAAGGTGATTCTTTATTGATCTGCAGCCAGTCAATATTGACATCTCCTAGTATGATGGTTTTACAAGGGATAGTTTTAGATATCCAGGATAGAAAGTGCTCTAAAATGGGGACATTTCCAGGAGGGATATAAACTGATGCAATGTCAAGTTTTTTTATGGTGGCTAAGTTTAAAGTCAGCTAAAATTATCTCAGCTGGGAGAAAGACAGACATGGGAAAAGAGCTAGGGGAGACAGACAGGCAGTTAGAATACATGATTGCAACTCCCCCTCCTCTTTTTGAAAGTCTGTCATGCCGGAGGATACTGTAGCTAGGGAGAAGACTTTCAGAATTAGAAATACTTGGTTTTAATCAGGTTTCACACAAGGCAAGTATGTTTGGGTTATGTTGAGTGATCCAAGCATGAAGTGTGCTGTTTTTTTTTTTTTTTTTTTTTTTTTAAACTATAATTTGAATATTTATAGATGAGGGTGCGCCTTTTTTTGGGGAATAGTATTTGTAATGTATGATGGAGAGGTGGAAAACAGCACAGAGGTGGTAGTGGTACTGAAAGTATTTTGTGGAGAATTGTTAGGTCCTGGGTTGGAGTGGACGTCTCCTGATAGTAACAGGTTGGATAATATGAAATTGATTATTGGAGAGAAACTTCAAAAACTGGACCCATCCCAGTCTGGCTTTGACAAAAACATGTCATGCATATTAAACTTGGTAGACCTCCTTGAAAAGGCCGCTAGAGCCATGCATGAGGGCAAAATTGTCCACACTGCCTGACTTGACCCTGCAAAGGTACAGGACACAATATCTCACTCTGGTATTACAGACACTCACAAATTCTAGCATAAATCCTTATGTTAACAGATGGCTAGCCAAATGGCTCAGACAGGACACCAAGTTATGGTGAGGGAATCCACCTCCACCAAAAGCCAACTAATATCGATGCCCCATAGAGCTCGTACTGGGATCTCTCTTGCTTGGAATAAATTTCTCTGAAGTGAAGGCAAATGTACTAGGCCTTTGGCTGACCACATTAGCTGACTACTGCAAGCTGGGTGCAATCAGTGACTACCCCCAAAGATGCAGATATCCTCCAGGAAGGTCTGACAGAAATAACTAGTGAGAAAATAAGGCCTAAAACTCAATACAAAAAAATGCATAATTATATCCTTTGGGAAGATAACCAGACCAAAAAATTATATTACTAAAACTACCCTAAGAACAGACTCTGTGATAAGGGACTTGGCAACTCAGGTTGATAGCAACATGAACTCTGATCATCACTTCTCCATGGTAACAAAAAAATCCTATGTGGTGCAATTTATAAGTAAGGGCATGGCATCAAGATCTAAGGACATCATAGCACAACTGTATTTAGCCCTCATTAGACCAATAAGAGAGTACAATGCACCCTTTGGAACATACCTGACCAGGCATCTGCAGCAGCTGGAGCAGCCACAGAGGTTACTCACAAACAATACAAGGTAGAAATACTAAGTCATCTGCAGACATTCGCAAAGCCCTGTCCCTGTACTCTCAGTCTCTTACAGACAACGGAGGGGCAATCTATACTGAGCCTAAAAGGCATTCTCTGATCTGGCCCTGATGCATCTGTTAAAAATTCTCAAAGCAAACAGCACTAGACTTAGAAATCTAAGAATCTAAATCTTGTCTATGACAAAATATGTTGGAAGGACAAACGTGTCTCAGCGACTACCCCTTCTCTGGAAGAGGATATCACCCCTTCTCCATGGTGCTTATAGCAGAAATGAATGCATTGGCCTATCCATTTAGAAATGGTTTGCTTTGAAATGGCCTTCCCCTCTGCCCCTGCTGCAAAAACAGCTAGCAGCTGTTCAGTTTTCCTGAGAGGCTTAGTCCTGTCCGAATAAAATTGAAGTTGTCTGTGCACGTCCAAAGTGTGCAGTATTCGTTCTCCTTTGTTCTGTGGATTAGAAAAGTTGGCAAATGAATGGACTGATTAAGGGCCACACTGGATACCACCTCGGGCATAAAGGAAGGATTGGTCCTGAGGGACACCCTGTCTGTACGGAAAATGATGAAGGGCTCCACTGCAATGAGGGCCTGTAATTAACTCTTCTTGCTTAAGTGATGGCTAGAAGGAAGGCTGTTTTCCAAGAAAAGAATTTCAACTCTACAGATGCAGCTGGTTCAAAAAGAGGTAGAGAGAGCTTTTCCAATACAAAGTTAAGGTCCCAGGCTGGAGTAGGGGCTCTCCTGGGTGGTCTTAAATTTTTGGATCCTGTGAGAAATTGCTTCAGCAGGGGGTGAGAGAAGAGGGTGGCACAGTATTGTAATGTACTGAAATGGCGGAGGTTTAAATTTTAATAGATGAAAAGGAAAGGCCTTGTGGAGCATCTCTGTTAAGTATTGAAGAATATGTGGTAAGCTGGGCACTGCTGTGCCCATCCCCCTGAGCCTGGCTTCAGGAACAGTATCTTTTCCACTTTTCAGCATAGGATTTTCTAGTACTAGGCCTCCTTGCCTCCAGAATGACATACAACACTTGCTTACTGAGGGATGGTATTGGAGAGCTCAGGTAATAAAAGGCTGCAAGGTTCAGGGTTTGAAGCTGGGGCGTACAGAATCTGGCCCTCCTGCAGGGAGAGCAGGGAAGGGGTCTGAGGCAGGTGCCATGGTTCCAGCAGTGACATACTGCATACGATGGGGTACCAGTGTTGTCGTGGCCAGTCCAGTGCAATGAGAATTGTTCTTGGTTTGTACTGTTTGATCTTTAGCAGAACTTTTGAGAGGAGAGGCAGAGGGGGAAAGGCATAAACTGAGAGGCTTTCCCAGGTGAAGGACAGGGCATCCACTTTCCAAGCTAGTGTGCGGGGAGTCCTTGTGCAGAATTTGTTCAATTGGTAGTTCGGAGGGGAGGCAAGCAGGTCTATCTTTGGGCTCCCCCATTTGCTTCTCTATGTTGAATATCTTTGGCTCCAGTTTCCACTCGTATGGGTCAATGAGATTTCTGCTTAGGTTGTCTGCCAGTGAATTTAACTTGCGTGGCAGGTATTGAGCTTGTAGATGCACTTGGTAGTTTAAGGCTGTGTTCCACAGAGCCATGGCTAGTCTGCAGAAAGGGTATGAGTGGGTTCCCCCCTGCTTGTTTATGCACCACATAACAGTGGTGTTTGTCTGTCTTTACCAATAACTGTCCTGGAAGAACACAGTCCTTGAAGGCTGTCAGAGAATTCTGTCTTTGGGGCCAGTAGTCTGAAGTAGGCTGTCAAATAAACTTGTTTTGCTGGTGTGAGGTAGGCCCACCTGGGAAGTTGTGTTCAAGCTTGCTCCCAGGAACACAATTTGTTGGCAGGGTACTAGGTGAGATTTATTTTCGTTTATGTCGTGCCCCAATGAGGTTAGCAGTTTTTTTTACAAATGCCAGATGATTTAATAGTATGTCCTGGCTTTCTGCCTGATTTAGACAATCGTCCAGGTATGGGTATATTTTAATAGTTCTTTGCCTCCAGGATGCAATGACTGGAGCCAGGAACTTGGTGAATACCCTGGGCGCAGTAGATAAGCCAAAGGGCAGTGCAGAAAACTGATATATATAAGCCTCCTCTGAAGTGTAGGTATTTTCTGCAAGATTCCCTTACTGGGATGTGCAGGTAAGCTTCCTTTAAGTCCAAAGTTGCCAATCAGGCATTTTTACCTAGTATGGGAAGCAGCTGATGAAGAGTTAGCATTTTAAATTTGGGGATTACCAAAAAGGTGTTTGGAATAGACAGGTCCAGGATAGGACGCAAGTTGTCGTCTTTTTCTGGGTACCAGGAAAAATCTTGAGTAAATACCTTGTCCCCATTCCTCTTGCTGGGACAAGCTGAATAGCCCTGATACTTCAAGAGAGAGAACCTGCTGTTGAGCCTCTGCCCACTGATTTGGCGGTAGGTCTGGCCAACCGTTTGGGGTTGGTAAGGAGTGGAAGTGGAATCTGTATCCTTGGGAAACTATATCTAAAACCCATTTGTCTTGGGTAATGAGGTCCCAGTTTTTTGCATGCAGGGCAATCTTTCCCCCTAAGGGAGCAGACAGTTGAGCATGGCTTGGAAGGTTTAAGGTTAAGTCATTATGACAGTTTACCATAGGCGGGTGTCTTACTACTTCCAGCTATGGAAGTGGGAGCCCCCCACTGCTTAGGCCTGTGAGTACCTTGAGGCTGTAGCCTAGGTGGTCTGCTGTTCCTAGGTTTGGACTGAGAAGGCCTGGAAGAGAAAGGAAAGGACCAATTCTTAGAAAGCCAATGCCTACTAAATCTGTGAGGCTGTATTGCAGGAAATCTAATACTGTGCATAGATTTAGCTTTTTCCTCCATCTTTTTAAGAACCTCTTCTGCTTTGTTGCCAAACAGGTGGTCTTTGTTTAAGGAGGCATCCAGTAATTTAGCTTTAACATGATCTGGCAAATTTTGCTCCTTAAGCCAAGCATGTCTTCTAAGAAAAGACCCAGTGAGAGCAGCCCTGCAAGACGCTTCTAAAGAGTCAAAACCACATGCAAAGTATGTTTACCAACTTGAAAAGAATGCATTAAATCCTGTAATTCATTTTCAGCCCAGTCAGGAATCAACATTATTTTCTGTTTAAGTAGTCCAATAATATGCTGCTGATACTTTAACATATGAAACTGGCAGGTTAAGGCCCTAACGGTCAAAGTAGCAGAAGTGTATACCTTCTTACGTAACCTGTCCAGGGCCCTGGAATCTCTATCAGAGGGGGTAGGGTTTTTGGCAGTAGTAGCCTTAAAGCCTTTGGGTCCCTATGAAATGGTCTCTGGGTCTGCAGTAGGATTCTTAAAGAGGAACTTGTGAGAGTCAAGTACTCTGTAATACCTGTCAGGTTTCCTGGGAGCCACAGGTAAAGTGCCTAGGGCCACCCTAGATTCTAAGAAGGCATAATCTACAATGTCCAGTACAGGAGAAATAGCTAAAGGCCTGTGTTGAGGTAGGAGTAAGAATTCCCTAAGCCTCTTTTTGGAGTCAGAGTAATCCTGGCTTTCCCAGCGGAAATGCTCCCCAAGGTGCAAGGTTTCAACAAAAGAAAATCTTCTGAAGGGGAAGCAGAGGGTATGGAGTCCTCTGCATCAGAATCCTCATAGGCAGTTAAGTGCAAGTCCTGGTCATCAGAAGAAATAGAAATTTCCGAATCCTGATCAGAAGAATCTGAAGGAAAATCCGTTCTAGGTCTCTTAGAGGGAGAAGGTTGGCTTCCCCTAATTACAGTAATAAGGTTTTAAGCCATTATTTGTTTTTTTTTAGGCATATGGACCTGACCATGCGGTTTGGACGTTGGTTTTCTAGGCGTGGGTCGAGTTTTAGGCCTTGAAGAAGAAAATGGATTTGGTTTGAAACGCAAGTCCATAGGCCTAAATACACCCGCAGAAGCCGGTGCCTGCACAGTGACTCCGGACCCATCCAAGGTAGAGACAACCGCTCAAAGAAGCATCTCGTGAGCATACTCCGAATGGGTCTCGGTAGATGCCTGCGAATCTGAAATAGTGGGAATCAGGGGCTGCCTCACTGAATACCGGGAACTGGCGACTAGTTTAACGGAAGCATCATCGGCAGCATTGGACCTATGCGGTCTGTCTCTGTCTTTATCTTTACGTTTTTTCGGAATGTCGGATGGCTTACCGAAGCCAATTCTGGATAATTAAACTGAGCACCGAAATAGTTTGCTGCAAAAATGGACAGACGACGAATAGTCTGAGGTTTAAATAAGGAACAAAACTGACAGAGAGGGGCGTCGTGGTCTGGGCCTATGCAAGGAATGCAGTACGAATTAAAATCTTTATGAGGTATTTGCTTTCCACGGGTAATACAATTTTTAACTTTTACTGACATCGGTTTAGAGCAAGAAAAAGTTTCCCCAAATGGGTACTTATCTTTTTTGAAGACTCAGTTTCTGAAACTCGAAAATGAAATTTCAGGAGTCAGCCGACCGGCACTTGCGAACTGCTTCTGCTTCAGGCACCGCACGGCAAGAAAGACTAATGTAATGGCGTCGGCTGCATGGTTTATACCAATGACGATCTGACGTCATGGAAGAAGAGACAGCGTCTGACGGAGGACCCAAGACTGATAATCAGGCCGGCTGACTGCTACCTGTAGGCAGATAACCCAAATGTAATGACTGCAACAGTGAAACACAAAGAACATCTGCAGGCCAAGGTTTCTTGGCCTTGTGGTCACCAGTTTGAAGTTGGACCAGCATTAGTAGCCAGGCAGTAGCCATTCATGCAACTCCCCTCTTTTCATCATTCTTGACAAGCTAATTCTTTATTTTTCAGTAACTACTACTTGGTTTCTTCCCAACTTCAGAATATCTGCCTAAATACTTCATCCTTAAATTTTCAGGGTCTCCATATTAGTTTCCCCTCAAGAGTTTGGCAGTGCTCTGTACAGACTCAGACATCTTGAGTGACATTTTTCTTGTAAAAAGGAATATATAAAGGAAACCGCTCTAGTACTTAATAATGACCATCCCCCTCCTGGCATGTCTAAATGTCAGTTCCCTGTGCTTTCTCCTATTAACCTGGTGAACTTGGGCATTCTGAGGCAGTGTATCAACAGCCTCATCTATGCAGACTACCCTCTTTTCTTACCTCCAATGCTCAGACTTGTGAGAGATGCACTTACATATCCAAATTGGAGGCCATGCACTCTCAAGCAAAGACCGGAATAGCTGGTCAAGAGCAGGAGGTCAACACCTGCACCACACATCATGCAACACAGAGCCCTCCAGAACACCCACCATCACAGCTCTCGCATAAAAACACAAACCACACACCCACCTTCGTGGAAGCACTCAGAAATCTACCCAAACAGCACATACATCAAAGGCAGAAACACACACTACCATCACAACACAGCACAAACCACAAGAGACAGCTCAACTACACAGTGTGCCCCTCAACCTAAGCCCCTAAGGCAAAATAGTTTGCCCAATACATTAATCACAGGTGACTCGATAATGAGGCACACTGATGTCCCACTCACTAGGCTGAATAAAGATAAGGTAACAGTCAGCTGTCTATCAGGTGCTAGAATCCAACAACCCATGCACTCAGGTCACTCAACAAGTACAAGTATAACTCTGTCATTGTCCATGTGGTGTGTATGAATGACCCGACAGGCACCTCCCTGACTACATGAAGAGAGACATGGAGGATCTCTCGGATTATGTGGCCGAGGCAAGTATGACCCTTGCCCGGAGCAGCATCCTACCCTTGCCCAGAATAATACCGCAGTACAAGCAGAAAATGACTGACTTCAACAATTGGCTTTGTTTCTGGTGGCATTCTAAGTGGATCAAGTATTTGTCTGCTTGAGATGACTCGACTGACCGACCTTGATGCTTTGTCAGAGATGGCCTGCATCGGTCACCCCCGGGGTTTCCTGATACTGGCCAAGGCTCTCGCCACCCCTATAGTGCCTTTTTTTAGCCAATGTTCCAAAGACAAAATTACCACCATAACAGCTACAAATAAATGCAACCTGAGGGTTATGCTGCTCAATGCTAGAAGTCTAAATCTCAAGATGCACTTGCTTGAAACACTCCTCAAAATGGAGAACATCGACATTTGTGCTTTAACCGAGACCTGGTTTAAAGCAGCAGAAAGCACCCCTGCACTACCAGGATAGAACTCATTCCACACCTTTTGGCCAAAGAACATGGACCGAAGCTCCACAGGCGGTGGTGTGTCCATATTCATAAAGGATATGCACACCTCCAGACCAGTAGCCCAGGATAATGCATCTGAGATACTTCAGGTACAGCTAACATTGGTTAAGACAGTGATTCAAGTCATAGGCTGCTATAGGTCTTCAACCATGTCACAAGACTCACTCCATGTTCCTAAGCACCCTGGAAACTATTAGGGTCCAACCAAACACACTCATTCTAGGTGACTTCAACTACCACTATCAACTGGGAAAACTACTCTTGCACCAATACAGTAGCCCAACGCTTCCTGAATTCATTATTTCCAATGCCTTGGACCAGCTCATTCTTACTCCCAACTAGAGGAAGCAACATCCTTGACCTGGTTATTACTAACATGGGCAACCGTTGCTCTACACCAATAGACAAATCCCCTCTGGTTAAATCAGACCACAAACTAATTACCATGGAAATCCACATCTCACCCACACCCTGTGCAAAAGAAACCACCATGAAAAACTAATCCAAAGCTGACTTTGGTCTCCTAAAAACAGAGGTGGCTAACTTCATGGCACCCATGTCAATGGAAAATAGAAGCTTGACTGCCAAATCAAACACCAATGCACTGCTTGAACACCTACATAAATGCATGGAACTAGCCATACCCAAGTGAACCAAGATGGTCTCCTCCAAAAAAAGGAAGCCAATCTGGTGGTTTCCTGCAATTAAAAAACTCTACAACAGAAGGAAGAAACTGTTGCAGAAAAAGGTGAAGTCCCTAAACTGGAAAAACTCCCTTATTAGCCTCAACAAAAAGTTGAGATCACTCATCAAAACCTCCAAAGCCAGTTATGAAGATAGAATGACGGCGGACACGAAAAACAACCACAAAGCCTTCTATAGTTATATCAAGAATCTCCATGGCAATACCCACATTTGCTCTGAGTTACTGCAGAATGGTAACTGCAATACTGAGCCAACAGATATTGCCAGCATACTGGCCGACAGTTTCAGTGCCAACTTTACCCCCCCATCTCAATACTGGAAGAATGCCAGGCACCCAGCAATACTGCAGCACAGATTAAAGCTGCATTGTCCAAGGCCAAGAAAACAGCTTCCATGGGACACAACAATATCCCTGGCTGTGTTCTACATGAATTCCAAAGTGAACTGGCACTACATCTGTGTACCCCGTTCACTCTCATCCTCAGCTCAGGCTTTGTCTCTACCAAATAGCTCACTGCTACTATCATCCCTCTCCATAAAGCAGGAGTGACTACAAACCCTGGAAATTATCACCCCATTAACCTAATGAGTCTGATATGCAAGGATATGGAGCCCGTCAGCATGGAACTAATTAACAAGGGTAAAGGGAATCTCCAAACTCTAGATCCCATGCAATGTTGTTTTGTGAAAGGTAGGTTATGCCTTCTCAACCTGGTTGACTTCTCTGAGTCAGTCCCCAGAGCTGATGTTGAAGGTAAGGCAGTTCATACAGCCTACCTCGATTTGGCCAAGGCCTTTGATACCATTCCTCACTCAGGAATTATTGATGAACTTACCAAACTAGGCATCAACCCCTATATCGTTAGGTGGGTTGCAAATTCGCTCACAGATAGAACCCACATTGTGAAAGTAGTGAACTCCAAGTCAGACTGCTGACCAGTCATGAGTGGAATCCCACAGGGATTGGTCCTAGGGTCCTCTCCTATTTGGCATTCACTTCTCAGAAGTCCAGGCCAACACGCAGGGACTCTACCTGACCAAGTTCGCAGACGACTGCAAGCTGGGAGCCATTATTAACTCCGCAAGTGATGCAAACGTCCTACAGAAAGGACTCACTGAGACCAATGACTGGTGTTGAAACCATGGCCTAAAGCTTAATGCAAAAAATGCATCAGGCCCCTTTGGGAAAAACTCAATTCCCACTAATTACCACAATGATGGGGGCCCACTGAACACTGAAGGCATTATAAGATATCTGGGGACACAGGTTGACCAGGACAATGACACTGTGGTCAGAAAGAACTTCTATGTGGCACATTTCATTACCAAGAGTATTGCATTCAGGAAGAAAGAGGTCATCATTTCTCTCTAGTCTTCCTTCATTAGACCAATCATAGAGTATAATGCTCCATTTGACAAGTACCTCACTACACACCTGCAACAGCTGGAGGCCACACGAGGATCCTAGGCCTTAAATACATGTCCTACACAGACAGACTCAGACTCCAGCTATTCTCCGTCTCATATCATCTATTAACTGGCGATCTCTGCTTGGCTTACAAAGCCATGTCTGACCCAGCTCTGTTAGAAATGCTACATTTAAAAAAATCCCAATCCCTCAGCACCACATGCTCCAGAGACCTCAACCTCATTACCACAATCAATAGAACATGTTGGAGGGACAGGTTCATAACCCAAACCCCCCCCATGCTCTAGAATAGACTTCCCATACATGTCAAGCAGAGCACCTCACTGACCCTCTTCAAGAGAGATCTTGATGAATGGATGGGAAATAGAAAGTTCACCCTGGAGATCACTCCAGTGCCTCTACTTAATAGACGCACTGGAAGCTAACGGCAGGTGGCACGATGCCAGGGTACTTCTATGGACTAGGCTTGTAAAGGCTCCAGGGCCATTAGCCCAGTACACATCTATGAACCTATGAGGCAGAGAGAAAAAAGCACAGTAGCTGACTAAATCAGAAGTACACTGGACTTGAAGCATGGACTGGTGATGGGAGATTAAAGATTTTCAGGAAGACCCGCAACACTGAAATTAGTGAACAAATGAGAGCCTGTAAAGCAATAATCCCACTGGATACAAGAGATGTGAAATGTGGTGGACATTCAGAGGAATGAAGCAGCAGTTTTAAGTAAAACAGTTTTTATTGTATGTATAAGAATGTAATGGCTTAAACTGCATGTTATATTGTACAGCAATTTTGTACACTGTGTAGTAAGCAATGTATTAAATATAAGAAAGGTGGAGTCTTTTCAATGAATGATGTACATATGAAAGACAATAAAGCAAGTACCTTTTCTTAGCTGTAAGATACGCAGGCTTTACATTGTAGCAAGATAAAGGCTGGACAAAAGCAAGTTGAAGTAATGATCTTGGGCTGCTGGAGTGGGAGTAGGGTATAAAAGAGTACTTACCATATTATATGTAAAATAAAAGTAACGCACTCACCACAACTATGCATCTATGCTATCTGTTTTCACCCTTCCTCAACCAATGGGTCTCAGAACATACTATGGCCACTTCACTAGACTTTGGCTCTATAGATCAAGCTCCTCCCTTACCTATAATCCTCTCTTCTCCTGAAGTACTTCAGATAAAGTTTGCTCTCTAGTCAGCATACCATTTTACACTAAAAAGGGCACCAGGCATTCAGTATATTCCAAATTAAGTTGTATTTCATCTAGAGCAGAAAGATGACTGGAGCTCATTCAGCAAGGCTGACAGGAATTACTCCTCAGGATATACTAGGAGCCCAAATGAATGGAACTTGTAAAGTAGGAATGGGGCTGGAGGGCAGGAGGATGAGAAAGGATGAAAACAGATAACACAGATGCACAGTTAAGGTGAGTGCATAACTTTTACATCTGATGAGGTCTTTTTCATCCAGACAAAGAGTTACCCTGGATGGTTCTCATGGAAGAATATTAAGTACAGCAAAGCTAAATGCCGCCCTACTCCTACACTAGATGGTCAATTTGTATTGAGCTATAAATGTATGAGCATTCAACCATGTAGCACCTACCATGTCATCTATGGAAGCTAGATCTGACGGACACAGCCTTAGGAGGTTTAGATATTGTCAATCCTTTATTCTTACAGGCAAAAGAAATGCCATCAGAAAGGCATATAACTAAAGATACTTTTGTTACTGGCTTGCCCAATTTAGCTTTGGAAAAAGAGGAACAATTGGTTTGATTTTCTGCAATCTTTAGTTCTGTGAAGAAAAACTCATTTGCCTATGAACATTCAACAGGTGCAGCATGTATTCTCCCTTGTTGAAAAACCTAGGAAAGTAAACGGTAGCTTAACAGACTGCTTTAAAGTCTTGGATTCCACCTAGGGTAGGAAAAAAGGGTTAGTCCAAATGGACAAATTATCCTTAAAAAAAAAAAAAAAGAAAGAAAAGGTGGCACCTGGAGTTATGATAATTGTCTAGCCAATATAACAGCAAACGGGAATTGAATTTTCCACGATAAGAACTTCAAAGTCCACCTTGGCTGAAGACTCGGGGGTCGGCTGGGTCAAAGCATGAATACTATTAAATCCAAAGGAGGGGTAGTGTCTTTAACAGGAGGTTTAAGTGAAAGGGTACCTTTAAGAAAAGCCTTACAAAATCTCAGACAGGCCACAGAAGCATGTTTTTTGCCAGAGTGAAAATAAGAAATGACAGCAAGGTGGGCCTCAACTGTCAAGTAACTAGCTCCACTATTAACAATGGAAGCAAGGAAGTTATGAACATTTAGGATAGATGATGAAAAAAGATCTGCCTTTTTCTGGACCGCATGTATGGAAAACCTTTACCAATTGCTCTTATAAATCTTTCTAGTAGAATATTTCGCAGATGAAGTTAGAATAAGACAAACTGTTGAAGCAAGCATGGAATGTCTAGTCATCATTGGAAGTGGAGAAATAACACGGTCAGCTTGACAGGTCGACTAACCGGGTGAGGTATCCTGGATGGGTGAGACAAAGTCCTGAGAAGGATTCAATATTGGGTGTTGGGGTGGGTGTATATTTTATGTATATATATATATATATATATATATATATATATATATATATATATATATGTGTGTGTGTGTGTGTATATATATATATATATATATATATATATATATATATATATATATATATATATATATATATATAGATGTATATACATACACACATATATATGCATAAAAAGTACAGTTTTGTACCTACCATAAATGTAGATGTTCGAAGATCCACATTGCTGCAGTCATAACCTGTGGGTAGTCCGCTGTCCTCGGTCGGCCCGAATACCAAAGTGTTAGGCTGGCGTCGGTCATGGTCGCTCAGATCTGACGTCAGTACGCCGTGGTATTAAAGCGCATGACAGACGTCATATCCTCAGTCTTTCTTGCCCCAGATGTCAGAAGGCCCTAAAAAGAAAGGCCATAGCCAAAAACAGAAAACCTCCAAAACCCATGTACAAACAATATTTACAACCCAAACCACACAACCACTCCAAACTACAGAGGGGAAGGAGGGAGGGTAAATTGGACTGCAGCAATGTGGATCTTCGAACATCTACATTTATGGTAGGTACAAAACTGTACTATGTTCTTCATCTCACATTGCTGCAGTCATAACCTGTGGGTAGAATCCCAAAGCAAAGGTAAAGGGAGGTTGGCAAAATCATAAAGCATTGGGAGCTGCTAACATGCCCTGTAAAACTGCAGTGGCAAACCCAGCCCTAGATTTGGAATAAAGAGGGAGATGGCAATGTTTAGAAAAAGTGTGCACTGAACTCCAAGTAGCTGCTTCCAAAATATCTTTAGTAGCTACACCCCTTAAAAAAGCAGTGGAAGTGGCAGTAGCCCTAGTGGAATGAGGTCTGATTCAGCGGAATCTCCTTACCATGATGAGAATAACAAAAAGCAATACAATGGCCAATCCACTTAGAAATAGTTTGTTTTGAAACAGGTTTCCCTTGAGAGCCCAAAGCAAAAGAAACAAATAACTGTTGAGACTGTCTGAACCCTTTAGTTCTGCTCAAATAATAACGCAACTGCCTGTGAATATCCAAAGTGTGCAAAATTTTCTCCCCTTTATTTTGGGGATCAGCATAAAATGTAGGCAAATGAATAGATTGGTTCAAGGCCACATTTGAAACCACTTTAGGCATAAAAGTAGGGTTAGTACGCAGGGATACCCTATCCTTATGAAAAATCAGGAAGGGTTCAACTGCCATTAGAGCCTGTAATTCAGATACCCTTCTAGCAGACGTAATGGCCAACAAAAAAGCAGTCTTCCAAGACAAAAGCTTCAACTCAGATGTAGCTGCAGGTTCAAAAGGAGGTAAAGTGAGTTTTTCCAACACAAAATTGAGATCCCAGGAAGGAGTAGAAGCTCTGTGGGGTCTTATGTTCTTTGCCCCTCTAAGAAATTGCTTAAACAAAGGATGAGAGAATAATGGTGGGTCACAGTCATAGTGAGCAGAAATGGCTGCAGCATGAACTTTTACAGAGGAGAAAGACAAACCCTTGTCTAATAATTCTGTAAGATACTGAAGTGAAACACTCAAATTAGGCCCTGAAACATCCAAGCTCTTTGCTTTGCTCCAAATAAAAAATCTCCTCCATTTATCAGCATAAACTTTCCTTGTACTAGGCCTTCTGGCCTCCAAAATGACATTCAAAACTTGTTGAGGAAGCTGCGACCCTCCAGGTTCTAGAACAGAATATGCCAGGCTGTCAGATGCAGGGACTGTATCCTGACATTGAGGAAATGATTGCCTGCCTGGGACAAAAGGTGTGGAATTGATGGCAAAGGTCAAGGAGGCTCCCGTACTAAACTCCTCAGCAGAGGGTACCAGTGCTGCCGTGGCCAATCTGGAGCTATTAGAATCATGGAGGGCTTGTCCTGTCTGACCTTCAAGAGCACCTTGGGAAGGAGAGGCAGAGGAGGAAAGGCATAGACGTGAAGATTGTCCCAACTGAATGATAGAGCATCCACTTTCCAAGCTTTTGGATGAAACATCTTTGTGCAAAACCTTGGCAACTGGAAATTTAGTGGAGAAGCGAACAGATCTATGTCTGGAGTCCCCCAAATCACTGTCAACTGTCGAAATACATGAGGATCCAACTTCCACTCATGGGGATCCACCATCTGTCTGCTCAAAACATCCGCTAAGGAGTTCTGTGCTCCTGGCAGAAACCTTGCCTGAAGAGTGAGGTGCAAACTGAGAGCAGTCTCCCACAAAATCATAGCTTGCCTGCAAAGAGGGTATGAATGGGTTCCCCCTTGCTTGTTGATGTACCACATGACAGTTGTGTTGTCTGTTTGAATCAACACTTGTCCTGGGTGAAGTAGATCCTTGAAAGCCATCAATGCAAAATGGACTGCTAACATCTCCTTCAAGTTGATATGCAAATGTTGAAGTCTGGCAGGCCACGTGTCTTGAACCCATTTTCCATTGAGGTGTGCTCCGCAAGCCTTGTCTGAGGCATCTGTCGTTAAGATCTGACTCGCCTCTGGTCGGGTCACAGAGTCCCTTGTTTAGGTGACATTCCTGAGCCCACCACAAAAATTCCTTTTGAATGCAAGGTATTATCTGAATGACAGTGTCCAAATCGTGGCAGTGTCGAGTCCATACACTTTTGAGATACCATTGTAGCTTCCTCATATGCAGTTTGGCATTGGGAAGCACCAGAATACAAGATGCCATGAACCCCAAGGCTTGAAGGACTGTCCTTGCAGTCAGCCTGGACCGTAGAGACAATTGTTGGAAGTAAAGTGTAAGATTTCTTTGCTTGTCCGGGGTCAAAAAAGCCATCTGAGAGGCTGTATTCAGTCTCACACCCAGAAAGCACATTTCCTGAGAGGGTACTAGACTGGACTTTGTTTCGTTCACAGAATACCCTAGGCACCTTAACACTGCCATAACATACTGTAGATGGTGAAGTAGCTTGTCTTTGTCTTGAGCAAGAATCAGGCAATCGTCCAAATAAGGATAAATTTGTATTCCTCTTAACCTTAAGAAGGCTATCACTGGAGCCAGAACCTTTGTGAACACCCTGGGCGCAGTAGATAAGCCAAAGGGCAATGCAGAGAACTGATAATGTAAAGTCCCAGCCAGCGCAGGAATCTCCTGCAACTGGGCCTGATAGGAATATGAAGATAAGCCTCTGAGATCCAGAGTTACCATCCAGTGATCTTTGCCCAACAGAGGCAGAAGTTGTTGCAAAGTCAACATTTTGAATTTTGGAATGTCCAGGTATGTGTTGAGGATAGATAAATCCAAAATTGGCCTCCAAGTGTTTCCTTTCTTTGGTACAAGAAACAGGCGAGAATAAAATCCTAGGCCCACTTCTGACAGAGGGACCTGCTGTATAGCCCAATTTGAAGAAGTAAAGAAATCTGTTTGTGAGCCTCCACCCTTTGCTGAGGAGGAACGTCTGGCATGCCTTTGAAAGGAGGCAATGTGTGGAAATAAAACTTGTAGCCTCGGTCTATAATGTCCAACACCCATTTGTCCTGGGTGACTAAAAGCCAATTTTGCCTGAAAAGTGCCAACTTTCCTCCCAGAGGAGCTGCCAGACAGGAAGGATCTGGCAGCTGAAGATGCAGGTCATTGGGTCTGTTTACGAAAGGACTGGCCCCTGCCCTCACCTGTAGATTGTGCAGGGGAACTCCACGTTCTAGGCCTGAAAGAACCCTGAGCTCTGCCCCTACCACGTCTAGATCTGCCCCTAGACTGTAAATCAGAAGAAGGGTAAGCCCATCCCTTAGTAGGCCAATTTCTGCTAAACTTAGGGGGCTGCACCTGCAAAAAATCCTTAACAGTCTGCATAGACTTAGCTTTGTCTTCCATTTTCTTCAAGACTGACTCCACAGGAGAACCAAACAAAACTTCAGACTGAAGAGGAGCATCCAAAATTCGAGCTTTAACATGCTCGGACAAGTTCTGATCCTTAAGCCAGGCGTGCCTTCGAATAACTGATCCAGTGGCAGCCACCCTGGAAGAAGCCTGTAAAGCATCGAAACCACACTGCAAAGAATGCTTACCCACCTGATCAGAGGCATGAACCAAATCCTGTAATTCCTTACACTCTATGCCCTCTGCTAAAGCATCTACCTTAGACTTTAACTGAGTAAGGAGAAAATTCTGGTACTTCAACATATGAAACTGGCAATTCAAAGCCCTCATTGCTAGAGTGGAAGAGGTATACACTTTTTTACCCCACCTATCCAAAGCTCTAGAATCTTTATCCAGAGGAACCGGATTCTTTACAACAGAAGCCCTGACACCCTTAGGTCCCTGGCTAATAGTTTCTGGGTCAGCCCTTGGGCTCTTATACAGATATTTATGAGCCTCTGGCACTCTGTAATACCTATCTGGTTTAACCGGTGCAGGAGGCAAAGAGTCTGGATTAAGGGAAGCCTCAGAGAAAACATCCTGAACAACATCCAAAACAGGAGGTATAGCCAAGGGCCTATGTTGTGGTAAAAACAAAAATTCCCTAAGCCTCTTTAGAATCTGAGAAATCCTGACCTTCCCATTTAAAATGCTCCCTCATAGAATGCAGGGTTTCTGAAAAAGAAAAATCCTCTGGAGGAGAAGCAGAAGGACTAGAATCCTCTGCGTCTGAATCAGAATAAGGAGGAAAATCCTGAATGTCTTCAGCCGAAGACTCTGAGTAATCTGAAGAATGTTCCAAACCTTCCACCTCTGGCTCCACCCTAGGCCTCTTATCTGGAGGGGGCATAGAACCTCTGATTAAGGAAATCAAATCTTTTGCCATTTTTAGCATGTGTTTTTTAGGTACAGAACCTGCAGAACTAGGACTGACACCAGAGGAAGACAAACCAGGCCTGACCTTGGAAGGTACCTTAGAGACAGAAGGGGAAGGCCTAACCACCTTATGCAAAGAAGGGAGTACAGCAACCTGAGAGGCCCCCGCAGCTTGACCCGACTCCTGAGAGGCCACATCTTGCAAAATTAACGGCTCCCCCTGAGACTCAGCTGAAACCTCGGCTGGATCCACAGATTCCACCGTAGTTTCTAAAGAACCGGCGTCCGGAACGGACGACTCATCCTGCTTGGACTTTAACGATTTTTCCTTGCGCTTCTTAGCGGTAGCGGGCGTCGGAGGATCAGACGGCATATTGTAATTACACCGCTTACCGAAGACACGCCTAGCGCAATCTAACCTACGTTTAATGGTGCGCTTATTAAATCTAGCACAAAAGCGACACCCGACTACGTCGTGCTCAGGCCCCAAACAAGGAATACAGAGAGAATGGTAATACCTATGAGGTATCTGTTTCCCACAAGAAATACAATTATTCACTTTTTCTGACATTCGGATTTAACTGAGGCAAGAAAAGACAAAAATATTCCCCAACGGGGTACTTAGCCCAACTTGGTTTTCGGTCTGAAACTCAGAATACGAAAATTTCAGAACGCCGAACGGCACTTGCAAACGCTGCTTCTGCTTCGGACCATGTGGCAAGAAAGACTGAGGATATGACGTCAGTCATGCGCTTTAATACCACGGCGTACTGACGTCAGATCTGAGCGACCATGACCGACGCCAGCCTAACACTTTGGTATTCGGGCCGACCGAGGACAGCGGACTACCCACAGGTTATGACTGCAGCAATGTGAGATGAAGAACATTGTATGTACATATATATATATATATATATATATATACATACACACAGATATATATATATATATATACACACATAAAATGCATGTACACACACACATTCACACACATACATGCACACACACATTTAACAGAAAAACGGGATGAAAGAAAAATTAGGAAGATTACAAAAAGAAGTGTTATGTAAAGTCTTAACATAATCAGAGATGTCCTCTTCCATGTTGCAATATTCTACATACGGGTTTATCCCTTCAGTCTTGCGTACATACAGCCAGTATTCAAAAGCTTTCAGTCCATCTGTGGTACGCAAGACGTCAGGCAAGGAGGAGGAAATGTGGGCCATAAAAATGACGTCGGCACACACCAGCCCTCAGAAGAGTACCCCCATGCAGAGCCAGTCCTGTAAGGGCAATGCTATATCATTGCCATCCAGAAAGGGAAGAATGTAGTAGATGAGAGGGGAAGGTGGGTGGGAAGGAAGGAATACTGGAACATGTAAGAGATCATCATCTATGGTTATGGTAAGACTTTACACAACTTTTCTATGTCTTTCTATTCCCATGTTGCAGTATTCTGCATATGGGGAACTGCCAAAACTCACTCAGGTTGGGGTGGTCCAGATGCTGACTCCAGGAATCCATGCAAGATAACACTGGCAAACCTGCTCTAGCCCTGAAGATGAGATCAAGTTTGTAGTGTTTGGTGAAGGTGTGGACTTGTGTCCAAGTAATAGCTTCCAAAATTGAAAGGGTATCCAAACCCTTGAAAGAGGCTTCTGAGGATGCCATTGCTCCAATGGAATGAGCTTTGACTTCCCCTTGCAGGGTCTTGCCTTGAAACTGGTAGCAAACTTTTTCACTTTTTCTAGCATGTCGAAGGGTCAGTTGCTAGCGTCCTCTCCTGTTCAGCTGGTGAATCTGGGCATCTTGAGGCAATGTTACAATTGCCTCATGTACACAGACAACCCACTCCTTCTCCCACAAAACACAAATACATGTGAGAGATGCAACTATATAGCCAAACTGGAGGCTGAGCTCTCTCAACTCAGGACTGGCAAGACCAGACAGGAGGAGAAGGAAACCACGCACACCACAAACCCAGTTTCACATAGAACTATCACAACTGCAAAACAAACACATAAACACACAAAGACATACTCGGAGGCACTGATCAAAAATCTACCAAAACTAGAGAGGCCTCCAAAGCAGACACCCAAGCAACTGCCACCTCAAGACATAAGACATGCAACACATAGTTCCCAAAGTCAGTGTGCTAAACAGTCACAGCCCTTAAGGCCAAACACAATGCCAGACACACTGACGTCCCACTCACCAGACTGAACAAGGAAAAGATCACAGTAAGCTGCCTGTCAGGAGCTAGAATCCGCCACATAACACAAGCACTCGGGTCACTCCACAGCAAGTACAAGTATGACTCAGTCATTGTCCATGCCGGTGTGAACGACATGAGACGTACCTCCCTGGACTACGTGAAAAGAGACATAGAGGAGCTCTCAGATTATGTAGCCCAGGCCGGAATGACCCTGACCCTGAGCAGTATCCTACCCTCACCAAGAATGATGCCACAATACAGAGACAAAATGATCAGCTTTAATAATTGGCTTAATTACTGGTGTCATTCTAAGGGGATCCAATGTCTGTCTGCCTGGGATGACATGCTTGACCAGCCACGCTGCTTCGCAAGGGACGGCTTGCACCTTCACCCCTGGGCTTCCGGATATTGGCAAAGGCTCTTGCCACCCCCATAGTGCCTTTTTTAGGCAAGGCTCAAGTGATAAACCTGCCGCCCTAGAAAACAAAAATGGAGAAAAACTAAGGGTAATACTGCTCAATGCCAGAAGTCTAAACCTCAAAATGCACGCCCTCGAAGACCTCCTCAGTATGTAGAACATCGATGTCTGTGCTATGACTGAAACCTGGTTCAAGGCTCCTGAGAGCACCCCAGCACTATCAGGTTATACCTCATATCATGCGTTCCGGCTCCAAAATCCGGACTGAACCACAAAAGGAGGGGGAGTATCCATATTCATAAAGGATACCCACACCTCCAGGTTAGTGGCAACGCACAAAGCATCAGAGACCATCCAGGTGCAATTAACCATAGGTAAAACTGCCCTACAGTTTGTAACATGCTACAGGCCACCTTCTCAAACTCAGGAAACCCACACAGCCTTCCTGAAGACACTGGAGAGTATGAATGTCTCTCCAAACACCATCATATTGGGTGACTTCAACTACCCAAACATAGACTGGGAACATTACTCAAGCCCCAACACCCTAGCCCAAAGGTTCCTGGAGTTCATAAACTCAAATGCTATGGAACAACTAGTCACCATTCCAACAAGAGAAGAAAATATACTAGACCTGATCATCACAAACATGGGGACAAAATGCTCCACACCGGAAGTATATCCCTCATTGGTGAGATCAGACCATAAATTAATCTCAATGGAGATCCACATCCCGCCCCCACCCCCAGCAAAAAAGACCACAGTGAAGAACTTCTCAAAAGCAAACTTCACACTTCTTAAGACTGGAGTGGTATCCTTCAAGGCCCCCGAGCCAGTGGAAACCACAACCCACGCTGCTGAAACCCTTACAAATGCCTTCTACGAGCACCTCCGGGAATGTATGGATCAAGCAATCCCTAATAAAATCAAGACCCTTTCCACCAAAGGCAGGTGCCCGGTCTGGTGGACCCCAGCCATAAACAAACTCTACAACAAGAGGAGAAAGCTACTACATGACAGAGCAAAATCCCTAAAAGGGAAGGCATCTCTGATCAATACTAGCAAAAAACTACGATCACTCATAAAATCATCCAAGGCCAACTTTGAGAGAAAAATCGCTAATGACACAAAAGACAATCATAAGGCCTTCTTTAGCTATGTTAGAAACCTGTGTGGAAACTCCCAGATATGCTCAGAATTAGTCCAAAATGATAAAAAAAAATCACTGAACCCACAGACATTGCCAACATACTGGCAGACAGGTTCAGTGCAAATTTCTCCCCTCCCTCCCCCCCAAAAGGAGAAATATCTATCCCACCAGAGTGTAGCCTCCCAAACATCTCAGATGCCCAGGTGAGAGCTGCTCTCTCTAAAGCAAAAAACACAGCATCAATGGGACCGGACGGTGTCCCCGGCTGTGTGCTACATGAACTCAATGAGGAACTAAACCCACACATAAGGCTGCTGTTTAATCTTAGCCTTACTACAGGATACGTACCCAAAGAATGGCGTACGGCAACTGTGGTCCCACTCCACAAAGGCGGTGCTTCTACGGACCCTGGAAATTACCGCCCCATAAGCTTGACGAGCCTTGTCTGCAAAGCTATGGAGAGGATCATAATGGAACTCATAAAGACATTGGGGACCTACAGACACTGGATCCTACCCAATTTGGCTTTGTCAAGGGCAGATCCTGCCTCTTGAACTTGGTCGACTTTTTCGAAACAGTCACTAAGGCCATTGATGAGGGTAAGGCAGTTCACACAGCCTACCTTGACCTAGCAAAAGCGTTCGATACAATACCCCACTCGGGCATCATAGAAAAGCTCACCAGCTTAGATGTAAACCCATATGTCACAAGATGGGTTGCAAACTGGCTCAAGGACAGAACACACAGGGTTAGAGTTGCTGGTGCCATGTCAGACCCTAAGCCAGTCACGACCGGTGTCCCACAGGGCTCAGTCCTGGGCCCCCTCTTGTTCGGCACTTATTTTTCTGAAGTGCAGGCAAACATAGGGGGATTGTGGCTGACAAAATTTGCAGATGACTGCAAACTGGGCACCATAATTGACACTCCATCAGACACAGACATCCTCCAGAGAGGTCTCATAGAAATGGATAACTGGTGCCAGAGCCATGGCCTTAAGCTAAATGCCAAAAAATGTATAGTCATACCCTTTGGGAAAAACAAGGTAACCCTTAATTACCACATAGGTGGTAATCCATTAAACACGGAAGAAGTTATCAGGGACCTGGGGACCCAAGTTGACAGTAACCTCTCTTTTGACACTCACATTGCCAAAGTGGTTAGGAAGACCTTCTACATTGCCCACCTGATCATGAAGGGATTCACATCCAGATCAGGAGAGGTCATTGTACCCCTGTACTCTTCACTTATCAGACCAATGATTGAGTACAACGCCCCATTCGAATGTACCTTACCCGACACCTGCAGCAGTTGGAAAGACCCCAAAAGTTCCTCACCAAAAGGATAAAGGGGCTCAAACATATGTCATACGATGCCCGACTGAAGAAACTCCAGCTCTATTCAGTCGCATACCGTCTGCTCAGAGGTGATCTGTGCCTGACATACAAGGCCATGTCCAACCAGGAATTAATGGACATGCTCCACCTCAAAAAATCCAAATCCACCAGAGCCACGAGAGCAAGAGACTTAAACCTCAACACGGATATAAATAGGACGTGCTGGAGGGACAGATTCATCACCCAGAGACTCCCTACACTATGGAACAGAATCCCAGTCCATGTGAGGCAGAGCCCCTCACTGACTCTGTTCAAGAGAAATCTTGACGAGTGGATGGGAGATCGTAGGTTTACCCCGGGAATCATCTCTGTGTCACTGCTGGACAGAGGCACAGCAAACTAATGGGTATAGTATACTCATCCTAAGGGGTGGTGAAAGCCACACACTCTGGCTAGGCTTATAAATGCCCTAGGGCAGATAGCCTAGTATGAACCTATGAACCTAAAAGATGATGGCTTTTGATATCCAATTAGAAATACTCTGCTTGGTAATAGCTTTACCCAGGGCTCTGGGGTAAAACGATGCTAGTAGCTGATCTGTCTGATAAACTTGGCGTGGTGCAGGTAGGCTCTGATCTGTCTATGCACATCCAAGGAATGCAGCACACTCTCAATGTCTCCCCGTGGGTTAGGGAAAAAATAGGTAGTTGGATGGCCTGATTTAGGGACCTGTCGACTACTTTGGGCATGGACAGATTTGTAACCCTGCCTTTGTGGAAGACTAAAAAGAGTTGTGTAGCCATAAGGGGTTGGAGTTCATATTTTCTCCTGGCTGAGGTTAGAGCCACCAGCAGGGTGGTTTTCCAGGTGCAGTGCTTTAAGCAGGCCTTATCTGGCTCAAAGGGAGGTAAGCGTAAGCTTCTATAGCACATAGTTGAGGTCCCAAGGAAGGGGAATGGGTCTTCCTAGGAGGCCTAAAGTGCAGAACTCCTTTGGGGAAAAGTTTACAAGGTAGTCGTGAAGCAAGAGGGGGGTCCAGAGGTAAGCAGGTAGAACTAGCAGACAGATGGGCTTTAATGGATGAGTAAGCCAGTCTTGACTGCAGTAGCTCACACAAAAGACAGCACTAGAGGAGGTTCACTGAGAAGAGGATCCAGCTGTTTTTTGTGACACTGACTAGTGAATCATTTCCACTTGGAGAGATACGATTTTCTGTTATTAGGTTTCCTGGCCTCCTGCAGGAACATCGAACATGCCCTCATTGTAAAGGTGTCTAAATAGAATCAGAATCCTATCAGCCAGAGTTAGGTGGAGTATCTGCCATTGCGGATGGATTAGTGATCCCTTGTTTTGTGTGAAGAGGTCCATTCTGGGGGGTAACTTCTAGTGATCACCCTTGGACAGATGAGGTAAGGGGAACCAGTGCTGTCTGGGCCAGTAAGAAGTCACCAACAAGATTTCTGTGTTGTCCTACTGTATTTTCAGCAGGGTTTTCTGGATGAGAGGGAAGGGGGGAATGCATAAAAATACTTCCCTTTCCATGAGATTGAGAAGGCATCTGTTACCAGTGCTTGCGGTTCTGGTGTCCTCGTGCAAAAGCCAGGAAGTTGCCTGCTGAGGGAGGAGGCAAACAGATCTATCTGAGGTATACTCCACTTGTGGACCAAATCCAAGACCACCTCTCAGTGCAGCATCCATTCGTGGTTGTTTATACTGGTTCTGCTCAACAAATCTGCCTGCTTGTTGTGGAGGGAGGGGATGTAGGTCGCTCGCAGGGAGATCCCCTGTGAGGTAGCTAACTCCCACACCAAGAGAGCTGACCTACAAAGCAGAGAACACTTGATCCCCCCTTGCTTGTTGATATATCACAGCACGGATGTGTTGTCTGTGTATATCAGAAGACTTCCCTATGGAAGGAAAGAAAAACGCCTGTAGGGGTAGCAGGATTGCCCTTATTTCTCTGGCATTGATGAGTTCTGATTTTAGGTGAGCCAGCCACAAGCCTTGCACCTGTCTTAGTCCTAGAAGAGATCCCCAGCCCAGGTCCGAGGCATCTGTGTGCATGACCGGGGTGAGCTGTGGTGGCTGCAGAGGGAGTCCTGGGTTCCTTTGTACCTGGTCCCAACACCAAAGTCTCTCAATTTATAAGCAGGGCAGAAGTGGTACAATGTGCTCCAAGGGCTGGTTGTGCTGTTTCCAGACTGAGTGAAGTTACCACTGCGCTTCATGTGGAGCCTTGCTAAAAGTAGCATGGGTATTGTGGCTGCCATGTAACCCAACAGTTTCAGGTACTGCCTTACAGTCAGCTGGGCAGAATGCAGTAGGTGAACTGACAGGGAGCTCACCTTTGGTGGTGGTAGGCAAGCCTACATGAGGTATATTCTTATTCTGCACGCCAGGAAGACCATGCCCTGAGTTGCTAGGAGGTGGGATTTTGGCAGATTGATCTGGAATCCCAGGGACTGCAGTATGTCCTGGCGTACGCTACCACTGGGGCCAAACATTTGGTATAGACTCTGGGAGCCATGGGAAGACCAAAATGCAAAGCAGAAAATTGCCAATGAGAGGAGCCCACCAAGAATCTTAAGTATTTCCTGTGGGAGGGTTTGATAGGGATGTGGAGGTAAGCATCTTTTATGTCTTAAGTAGCCATGAATCCCTGTGGAATAATCATGGGGAAAAGGGTAGGCAGGGTGAGCATTTTGAAGGTGGGTACCTTTAGGAAGAGACTGAGGTAGGAAAGGTCCAGGATAAGTCTCCATGGAAAGTCTTTTTTGGGAACCAGAAAGAGCCTTGAATGAAAACTTTTCCTTTTGCAGAGGAGGGAACTGACTGTAAAATGCCCTGGTCTAGTGATGTCTGCAGTACTAGTTTTAAGAGGGGCAGTTGCTGTGAAGGGGACGGGAAATGCCCTTCCATAAGGGAGTAGAGAGCCAAGTCATGTAGTAGCCATCATTGATGACAGACGGGACCCATTTGTCTTTGGTGATCTGGGTCCACAGAGGGGGACAATGAGAGAGGCGGACAGACAGTGGCACAGTAGAGGGAGGAGGTTGAGGCAAAGGTGGAAGGTAATAAGACGCTACTTGCCCTGTCATACAAGGAAGACCTCTGGCTAGATGCAGTAGGTGCTCTAGGTGGAGGAAGTTGTTTCCTGGTGGGTTTTGAAGGTCTGGTAGAAGGATTAGGCCTGGATGGTTTCCTGATAAACTGTTTTGGAAGAATAGTTCCTGTGGAACTTGGGAATTGATGAGACCAGGAGATGTCTGAGGTCCTGCATCTCTTTGCCCTTTTAGTCAGGTGTGCATCCTTGAGATTTGCACTAAAATCATCTGGCAAGGGTTGTAGGCGCAGCCAGGAATATCGTCATATGGCTGATGCTGATGACCAAGCAGAGGATTCAACAGCATCACAGCTACACCTAATGGAGTGTCTGGTGACTTGAGATGCAAGAGCCAGGAGGGAGGACAGGGCTGACTTGGCAGGGGAGTATGGAATACCTTGCCAAATGTTTGGTGGCAGACTGTAGAAAAGATAGGTTATACTTAGCCATGGGGGTCTGGTAGTTAGTGGCTCTGAATTCCAATATAGCAGAGGTATACATTTTTTCCCTAATCTCTCCATGGTCTTGCTGTCTTTGTCAGTAGGGAGAATAGATGTGAGTAATTTGGTGGTTTTGTCAGTCGACACAGATATAGTGGCTGAGTCAGCTGGTGAGCACTTTATCAAATGCTTAGCAGTGTCAGGTACTTTGTACAGTTTATCGGGTCTGCGTGGAACAGGGGGTTGAGAGTCAGGATTAGTAGATCCAGAAGAAAAGGCATCTAGGAAGGCTGGGAGGATGGAAGGAACAGCAGATGGGCTAGACATTTCCATTTCAATGAAGTCATAATACCTCTTCTGTACCTCGGCCTATTCAGAGGAATCCCATTTGAAATGTTCCTTCAACCTACTAATAGTCTCACTGAAGGTTAAATTTTCCACTGGGAAATCAGGGTCCAGGGACTCTTCGTCAGGGGATCCATATCCCAAAGGAGAAGATAGTTGTAAATTGTAGGAGGGAGATTCTTCAATGGGGTCTGAAAGGATGATCTCATCCCTAGGAGGTTGGTCTGTATGCATAGGCCTAAGGCTTAGGAGAGGTGGAAGGGGCCACAATGGCATAAATGTGCAGAACAAGCTGACTGAAGGCCTGCCAGTCAGGCATGCTTTCAGAAGGAGAAATATGTTTTCTCTCCCTTCCTTTCAAAGGAGTGGTGGTCGGTTTCCTAGAAACCGGGGACTGTAAAGGGGTAGATGTTTCTGACAACTCCCCTTGAAGCACTGGTTCATACCCAGCGTTGGCTAGTGGCACCAGTTTAGCCAAGGCAGACGTGCTGAATGGTGGATTATTAGGAGGTACCAGTGACCTCCGCAAAAGTGGATCCAGAACCCAGTCTTGAAACCAGGCCTATGTCGGCCACATGCTGGGAGTCGGGCGGATGAGGTCAGCAGAAGTCAAAAGCCGTAAGGTTCTGGCCTTCTTAGGCGGTTCTGGGGGGACGTCAGAAGGACTTTCCATCTTAAGCCTAAGAAGTTTCAGGCATTTGTTCTCAAGATACAAATTTAACCCATGTAATCAGCTGCACAGGGTTTTCGGCAAGAACACCTGGCAAATAGGACAGGCCTTATTTTCGTGCTCTCTTACTAAACAGAACAAACACTTATTGTGGGCATCTTTATTAGGGATCTTGGCATCCACACTGCAAAAAGACTGAAAAAAGGTTCCCCAATGGGGTACCTATCTTAAAAATGGTCACAATGTCAGTGGCAGCAGGAACACCTGGCGTACAAATGGCATCTGAACAGTTCTGAAGTCTGGTGCATGCTGTCACTTTTATGGCCAACGTTTTTTCTGCCTTGCCTGACGTCTGACGCACCACAGAGGGACTGAAAGCTTTTGAATACTGGCCTTACGTACATGAGACTAAAGGGATAAAGCTCATATGCAAAATGCTGCAATATGTGAGTAAAAAGACATCAAAGAACTACAATAAATTAATTATGAGAAAAAACGTAGGACCAAATTATACTAGACCTAAAGATGAGCACAGCCAAATGCTGAATCAGCAAACAATATTTGAGGTACTTCAGGAAGAGAGAAACATGGTAAGGGGAAGAGTTTGAGCTACTAAGCACAAGTCAAATCCCAAGTCTGATCAGTGACCCAATGGAAGAGGAATTTAAGAAAAAGACATCCAATACCAAGTTACTTATTACCCTGTTTTGTGAGGGTAGATGTCTAAAATGATGTCCTTTGTGTAAACTGCAGACAAGTTTTTCAGCAAACAGGCTTGAAAATTAAATAAAAAATGATGAGGTACAAGGAAATTGGCATGCATCTTGCATTGGCAAAGTTATTACCTATTTTTCTATTAATAAATGGGCTCATTGGGAGACTAGAAACCTGCAGGTACCATGGGAAATCCGAACAGTGTCTTCTGACTAATTTACAGAGATTCCTTCATGCATCTGCAAAGTTACAAGCGTTTTTCTTTCTTACTGCTGATTGCTTTTCTTGGAGACAAGCTGTCTGCAAGCACAAGTAATTTATCTTGACAGATGTGCACTCTTTGTTAAAAGAAACAAGGTATGGAGTAATTAACATTTAAAGGTAAGCAATCTGGTGAAAAAAATGAAACTGTGCATTGTGAGTATGTTAGATTAGCTGTTGTCTCCATATCAGCTTTAATATATTAATGCATTCAATGTAAGTGTACAGGTTAATTTATTTAAAGGTAGCCAGTGCGCTCTCTCTCAAGACTGAAAGTTTAATATTTATTGAAAGCACAACAGCTGTTTTTCACATTTGGGAGGGGAATACAGATCTGAAAGAGACAGCAACAGTTTAAATGGGTACACAAATTGTTACATGCACTTCAGCATGGCTAACCTAAACTTAAGATTAGGTAATGTATTTGGAAGCAGCCATCGATTAGGGGAACAATTAGTATAGGGAAAATATTGTTTTTCAAACATGTGCAAAGCTTTGTGTGTTAGTTCCAAGTTAGAAAGGGATGGGTGTTCAGATTTTGTGTGTGTGTGTTCTCACTGCAAGTAACTCTTGAAAATGTCACAGTTTCATTAGTGTGTGCATGTAACATGAAATGCTGAAATATACCTTCAAAAGAAGCGTCTTGTACAATAAGTGGGAATAAAAATCTATTATAATGGATATTTTGTCCATATTATTATGGACTACAAACAGCCTTACAAGTACAGACAAAAAGCAAATAGTGCTGAATTAGACCAAGGGACATAAGGTGCAAATAGAATGTTAGAAGACATTTGGGAAGAAATAAACAAGTGAATGACATAAAATTTCAAGAGAGACTTTCAGCAGAAATTAATACCGACACCCAGAAGGGTTGCGTAATGACAAAAGAAAGAAAAAGTTAATGGCAGATTTGTGGGAGTTAGAAGCTGTTGGAAAGGAGGTGGATTACACTGGCAAGCAATTACATTCCATCAAAAACTGCTAATATACAGGTTAAGAAATTTTGGGAAGAAATAACTAGTAGTCAAGCACAGAATATTTATGGGTGAGGACTAGAAAATGATTTTTAACAATGAAGATTTATCATAGAAGGGAACATATAAGGGAAGAGGGTAAATTTATGAAAAAGAGAAAATTTATTATTATTATTATTATTTATTTTACATTTGTTGACCGACTGGGCTAGTCTAACTGGATATATGTCCATTTTCAGTAGAGGCCCGGGGAGAAAATCTCCAAGCACTATCAGTGACAAAGAATACAATATTACAATATTTAGTAATTAGTCAAGTTACAGTATATTGTCTGTGCTGACTAACAAAAATAGTAATAAGTCATTAAGTAGGTTGAAGTTAATATCAATAACAGAGAGATAAACAAAGACAATAATATATTTTATATATATATATATATATATATATATATATATATATATATATATATATAAAATTTGGTATGGAAGATGTGAATAAAGCAGTAACTCAAACAAAATGTACATTACTAAGCCAAGGTACAAAACTGGGCTAGACTGGATATGAATTACATGAAATCATGTGTACTTATTTGAAAGCAATGACACATACCCAATAACAGTTATAGATTATATACATCAATAAAAAACAAGATAAAGACGCAGGGTGATGAAGTAAAAATGATAAACTGGGACTTTCCTATTTACAGGTTAGTAGGGGAGGAATTGAAGCAATGGGTAGTGGAAATAACCTGAGAATTATAAGGGAATATGGAAATCTCTTCCAAAGGGGTAATTAGTGAGTGGTGAAAATGAAAAAGGAGCATAACCAAACAGAAACAAGAAAGAAAGATATGGGAAAAAGTAAAAGGAATTACTTAAAGGAGCTGAAAATGTTAAAAGATTAGAGAATACGAGAAAACTCACAGAATAAGGTTAGTTGCAAAGTGCTAAAGGGAAATTAGGGAGCACAAAAACTTTGCACGGGATTAGAAAGGTAGCAGGTAAGTAACTATTTTCTGAAAACTCTACGCCACAAAAACCTTTACATAACAACTTACGAAACAAAGGAGAAAGGGCTGTCACCAAATTTAGGGAGTCTATAAGAAAAATCAAAACTCCTATAGATATATTGGAAGCATGGAGAGGCTTAAAAATACCCTTCAGGATCATTAACAAATTTATCACTTCTGGATCTACCAGCCTATAACAAATTTAAGAAATTGCATTAAGATTTGCATAAAGTACAAAAATGTGGAAAACAAGAAGGAGCACAAAGAGAAATATTTAATGAAGACAATTACGACAATGTTAGGGGAAAATTAGAGAATTCACAGCTATGACAAAAAGGGATGAGATAAAACTGTACACACAATTGAATGAAATGGAAGAAAATGATAAAGATCTGGAAGGCTTTACCAGCATCTTGAAAGAAAGGAGGTGACTATTACCTAGAGAGGGTAAAGGACCCTGCAGACCTAATTTCATATCAGTTCATTTCAATTTTAAAGGATGATTATAAAGTGTTGATGCCTAAACTAGCTAACAGAATGTCAAAGATGTTGTAAAACTCAACATGACTGGATGTGGTTTTGTGCAGGCGCAACATACAGTTAACAGGAAAATAACCATGAAGGAAGCAAAATGAAAGAAAGTCACTATTACTGGTGGGTCCTTATGTAAAGAAAGCATTCAGGAGAGTCTGTTGGAATTTTATGAGCAGGGCAATGGTGGTAGCATCTGCATTCCCTGACAGTATAATACAGTCAATTATGAAAATATATGAAGGGTCTGAAGCAAAGATTCAAGTGTGATCACTCCTTTATAAGAAGCTGCGTTTATAAACATAGGAACCAGGCAGGTATGCACCCCCCTTCCCACTATTTGTTTTATATTTGGAGTCACTGGCTAAGGAAATAATAGACTCAAATTCAAGAATATCTATGGCTGAGTAATCAAGGTAAGTTGGCTTTACTAGCAGAAGTTGTAAAAACAAAAACAAAAAAAAGAAAAAACAGTAAAGGAAATTCCAGTATTGTGGAACAGTTTGAGATGTTAAGACTTTTGAGGAATTAATATTAATGAAGATAAAAAAAAAAAGGCTTCAAC
>NC_056750.1:95125775-95128275 GCF_019279795.1 Protopterus annectens
TTCTGGTAAAATATTGTTTTGCCCAAAAAAGACCAAAAATCCCTTCTTTTTGGTTTTTTAAAAAAGAATTATTCCCCCCGGGTTTTGGAATTTTTTTTGGTTTAGTTTTTGGGGAAACCAAAAAGTCTTTTTTTGCCCAAAAAGGTTGCCATAGAGGGAATGGTAGATCACCATAGCACCATTTAATATCACCGGGCGACTGATGACCTCGCTCATGAATAACATCTCCCTAATGGGCTCCTATCGCGGCGTTTGTGTTACAAGTACGTTGTTCTGTGTGAACTATTCGTAGGCTGCATATTCCATCTCTCTGGCGTGCTCCAGGAAGCGCATTCAATTCAGTGTTCCATCTAGACACCTCCGAAAAGTCAGAAGTGGTCCTATTAACATTCTGCTCCACTTTTTGTGACAAGTCATCAACCCTGGTTAACAAAAGGTTGACTAAAGTGGTTAAATTACCCAAAGCATTCGCTTCATCAACATTGTTAGTAGCACTAGAAGTTTTGATGAGATTAGATTCTCGCTCGTCATCTTGCGAAAAAAGTAGCTGCAAGACAGTCCTATCATGCCCATTCTGCATACCAGAAACAGCATTACCACCAGGCATTCCAAAAGAAACGAACAACAAACACGCAAAAAATTAACGACTAAGCCTTAAAACACACTACCAGGCGAAAACAAACTGGTAAAACGGCACGGACTGTTTATTACTGTAAGCGCTTTCAATGATATGATACTTGTATATCAATAATGATATACAAGTTTATTTAATCTTGTTTTTTGATAGGTTAATTGATTTATGAGTTTTAAGCTGAATGGGCATATACAAGTGTTGTTGTGTGTCATGTACTTTATCTGATGAAGGCTGAGCATTATTGCAGCCGAAAGCGCTTACAGTAATTAAAAGTCCGTGCCATTTTACCAGATGTTTCCACCTGGTAGTGTGTTTTAAGGTTTAGTAGTTAATTTATTTCGTGTTTCTTATATATATATATACACACACACACATACATACATATACACACACACATATATATACATATATTATATATATATCTACATATATACACACACATATATATATATATATATATATATACACACACACATATATATATATATATATATATATATATATATGAATAACCTGAAAAGTGAAGGAACTGCCAAACATTATATAACAGCCAAGAAATGTATAAACCAAAGTAGATGTGTGTGGCTCAAAGAACTAGCCGAAGCGTGGTATTCAAAAGGTAGAAGTTTAATAACGTGAGCTTTCCGGTCCTGCCGCTTCTTCAGATGTGTGAATAAAAAACATTAATAGATGATGCTATATAGTAAACCAAAACATCACTTCCTGAACAAAAATACTACCTGAACAAAGACATCATTTCCTAACCTAAACCACATAAATACAAAAATATAAAAAACGAATTACCAAGAAGGCTTATAAAAGGGCAGCTACATTGAAAAGTTAAAATGAGAAGATAAAAAACAATGAATTCCAATTCATCTGATGATGCCTTGAGATGGTTTAAGGGCATAAGTCCCCTGGCCCCAATGAGCCGCCAACCGCAGTAAATCCAATGGGTTTCTGCTGCTTCAGTGCACAATATCGCCACCTCTCAAACAACTTGGCTGAACATGTATTACTTGAACAGAAAGGTATGATGCTGCTCATAAGAGAGCATATGCTTAGATATTGCATCACAATTGTCACCTCTGTAAAGCAATACATATGATCACTTTAATCCTCTCCCTCAAGGACCTGTTGGATTTGCCCACACAGAATCCAAGAAGCATGATTGACAGTAGGCAATACAATGTTATGTACAACGAAGGTACTGAATTTCCCAAAGCCCGCCGCTATCAGAACGAAAAATCTGAAGGCTTATGTATCTGCACTGGGACACGACCATTTGTTGGTATGATGAAATTAAAACTTGCTTAAATCAGAGTAATATACATAAAGAAGGAAAACAGAGAAGTTGTTGAGATTTTGGTGTTCGTGATAGGTGTTATACTACTAACTAGTTGTTGACATTACGCCATCATCAAAATATTCCACTGATGACTGTTTGATGGACTACAGAATTATTATTTGCAAACGGTAAAACCATTGATAGCCGCTCATTGTCATGAAGTTACTGTTGGGTATTGTGGTGTGTGTAGAATTGAAAATAGGTCTCCCAAGACTAGTCCTTAAAGTTGTAACAGTATTGCAGACGGATCCCCACTTTGTCAATGGCATAACTCTACAGAAATGTTTCCTAAGAGTAGAAAGTTCTGTTTAAAGCAGCATCATCAGAGCAAAGGTGCGATCCTAAAGCTTGCCTCTGATTATATTATCAAACAATTTAGGTGGATGATGCTTTGAGGAGATAGAAAAGAGTCTGTATAGCATGCTCACGTAAAGACTTTTTGTCTTAATAAATCTAGACTCACGATAAAACAGTGACATCCAAATACTGAATCTGATGAGTAGAAGATGGTAAACCCA